>NW_016107870.1:171817-178650 GCF_001604975.1 Cebus imitator
TCCTCCCAGCAGCACCCCCCCCCAGCAGCACCCCACCCAGCAGCACCCCCAGGTGGTAAGGGATTATCTAATCCTTTCCAGCATTAAAAAGCTTTGGGTATTTACTTATTTCAAAGTCATGTAGGCACATGGTTAAAAAACCTCTCTGCACTTGAAGGATATAAGGTGGGGAGCAGAAACCACCCCCCCAAATCCCTCAGAGAGGGAGCCCTCCAGACGCCTGCCTGTGTGTCCGGGGTGAGTCTCTGTCTCTGCCACCTGCCCTTGCATCTCACTTGTTGGGGACCCACAGCGCTGCTGAGTATCAGCACCCACCATCCACCCACCTTGTCCCACTCCAGGGAGGGTGTGGGCTCCAGCCTCATGCACTGAGTGTGGTGGCCCCAACACACACCCACACGTGTGCAAAGACACATGGCAGGAGGCTCTTGCCCATGGAATCCCTGGGCGCTTACACTGGCCGTTTTGCTGTTGTTGTTACAGGGCCCCCAAGGAAGCCGTACCCAAACCTCCAGCCAAGAGGAGGTTTCTGAGCTGGTGCAGGGTCCAGACGCTGTGGGCGCTGAATTCAGATGATCCTCGGCTGAACCAAACCCCTCCTGAGTGCTGGGCACAGCCCACCCTGCAGCTGTCCTCCGGGGGCTCTCAACCAAGACACCCATCTGCCTCGATGGGCATCAGCCACTCACGCGGCCGCCCTCTCCACACACGCAGTCTTGGGCCCTCATGCCCACATCTCCGTCCGCAGCTCAACCCTGGGGCTCGTCCGCAGTCGGCAGGCCTCCTTCCAGAAGCGCCCCCGATGTGCCGCACTCTTTGGTGGGGCTGCTTTGTCCTTGATGAGACCGGCTGGTGCTGTCTTGGCTGCTCCTGCCTCCCTGGCCCAGGGAGGGCGCCGACAGGCCTCCCGTGACGCACAGCACCAGCGGCTTCAGACCTCTTCTCTGTAAGTTCCTCACTGGACCAGTCACCCCACCAGTGTGAACTGAGCACATGCTTTCTACGTGTGTGTGGTTCGGGGGCACGAGGCGGCCCCTGCCCACCATAGCTCCTGGTGCTGGGATCTTCCGTAGCCCTGCAAAGGTTCATCCAGCTCCGCCGAGCACCTGCTGTTCTCCACTCCTGGGGAGGAGCAGGCCGCACCCAGACGGAAGACGGAGGTAGGTCGGTCACTGCGGATCGGAGCTGTGATGGGGGCAGGACGGAGAGGAGCCCAGAGACTCAGGACAGGCGGGCACTCAGCAACTGAGGGCGCAGGCAGGAGGGCAGGGTGCCCAGGTGGACGGACAGCAGGAGGCAGGACACAGCAGCACCTGCCTGCCTACCGGAGGGTCGGCTCCCTGAGCAGGGCCCCCCCGTGTCCACTGCCAAGTGCAGGTGCTGGGGAGACAGCTCGGCACGCGACGGAAGCTCTGCGTCACATCTAGAGAAGCAGCTCTTGGTTACTGAAGCAGCTAAGCCTCGGAGCAGCTGATGGGAGTGCCCGGGCCACACAGCTCCTCCAGCAGCTCCCCGAACTCGAACCTGCTCCTGCCCTGGCACCTGCCCGGTCCTCGGCCCTGCTCCATCGCTGTGGCGTCCCCAGGGGCCAGCAGCCCAGCCTGAACAGGAAAGCTGCCAGCCGGGCCCTGCTGTCCCCAGGCCTCAGCTCCCCCACTGCTTTTCCAGGAGTTGAAACGGCGCTGTCTGAACTCCACCTTGCCAAGAGCCTTTTCTCCCACCCCAGAGAACTGTCGTCTGCCTGTGAGGACCAGTGCCCAGTGGTCTGGGGCCGATGTCTTCAGAGTGTTGGCCCCGAGGCGGAGGCTCAGGGAGCAGATGGGAGCACGTCGTGGCAGCCACCGACGGCAGGGACTGCAGGGCCGCCCTGCTCTTGTGGCACCACCCGCCTCGGGGCCACCCTCAGCAGTGAGGTGACGCAGGCTCTGCTCCGGTGAGGGGAGGCCTCACCTGGGGCCAGGCGGGGTCCCAGTAGGGCAGGATAAAAACTGGGGCCCTGGTTCAAGCAGCAAGAGAAGGCTGTTTCCTTCCTACCAGCATCCCTCTCTGCACCTGCAATGGTGTTTTTATTTGCTTTTTAACATCATGTGCTCTTGGGCAGGGGGAGGGGAGACCCTCACAGGCACCTGAGCTCCTCCCTGTGGCTCTGTGCATGGGCCATGCCCCTGACCCCACTGTGTCCACACCCAGGTCCCTGCTGGGATGAGGGTTGGCAGGAGTCACTGGGTGACCAAGGGCCATCCCTGGGAGGGGGTAAGGAGGGCTGTGCCAAGCCAGGCTCCCAGACCCCAAGTGCAGGTGTGTGCCACCGTCTCATCAGATGGCGCCCACAAAACACAAATTCAAAGACAAAATGTTCGTATCAAGATGGCGACTACAGCAGCCTCTGGGTGTGGCGCCCTTGCTGTGGGATGGCTGGGGTCATCCTGTGAGGCCAGCCCTGGGTCTGCAAAACACCGGAGCAGTCACGGATGCCACAGGGGCTCTACCAGAGAGGTCTTCAAAGAGGGGGCCATGGGGATGACTCTGGCTGGAAAGCAGGGAGGGGACTGTGCCAGGAGGAGGACCAGAGAGGAGCCAACATGAGCAGGCCACAGATATGCACCTGCAGGCTCAGACTTCACAGCCAGGGCTGCAGGTGGCCCAGAAAGGGAGGGCCCACAATAGCTGGATGTGCCCGGGCCAGGTGCCTGGGCAGGGCTGCAGCTGGGGCAGGAAGGAGAAGGGGCAGGGCTAGCTCCGGAGAGCGGGACCTGGGGTGGGGTGGTGCTGCAGGGAGGCGCCGGGTGCCGAGTCCTGTGCTAGTGAAAGACGCTGCTGCCCAGGGGAGCACCTGTCCCAGCGCAGGGAGGGCCACGGGGACTCCCCTACCCTTCCACGTGGCTTGACAGGTGTCTTGGGTGACCCATCCTGCTGGCTGCCAGGCACGCAGTCCCTTCAGCCAAGTGACCACACTCCTGATATTTTCAGGGCGTCCCTCCTCAGTCCCTGTGGCTCGGGGGTGGGTGCCTCACCTGGGCCTGACTGGAGCCTGGGAGCACCTGTCCAGGAGAGGGGCTGGAATTCTGGGAATGGGTTGCTTTCTCCCGGGTAGTGCTGAGCTGTGAGCATAGCAGCTGCTAGCAGCCACCCTTGCCTGGAAATGATGCTGGCCCGGAGAGGGAGAAGCAAGCGAATGAAGACCCTTCAACACCTGGATCCAGCCGAGCCTGAAGCAGTCCACTTCTGTGCTTTTGGCTGGGTGAACCGAAAATGAAATCAGTACATTTCATTTTTAGCTCTGCGTTTCTGTCACCTGCAGCTGAGGGTCCAACCACAGTGACAACCATGACATGTGAACCTTGGGCCTGGCCCACAGTCCCACAGAGGAGAAGGGCGTGTGGACAGCCCCTGCCCGAAACCCAGCCCTGCTCAGATCACTCCCTCGTTCCCAGCACCTCCCGCACTGGCCCCACCTACCTCTGCTCCCCCATCTGCCTGCAGTTCCCACGGCACCAGCCACACGCACGTCCCCGAGGGCCACGCTGTTCCCTCTGCCTGGCACCTCCTGCTTCACTCCTCTCCGAAGCCTCGTGTGGCTCCTCGCAATCTCATGCTCGCCCTGGGGACACCTGGGACCACCGGGTCGTCCCTTGTCTGCAGGGACAGCTCCAGCGTCCCTGGTGTCACCGCTGTGCTGTCACTTCCTTATGTCCAGCAGGGGGAGCCCTGAATCAGAAGTCAGATCCTCGGAGCTCACCCCACCCCAGGGAGGTGAAAGGTGACAGTGAGTGCCAGAGGCTCACCCCACCAGCGGGCGTTCTGTGACTTGCGCGCCGCCTTGTCCCGTAGGCGCCGCTATTGAGCACCCGAAATCGGGGAACCGCACTTTCCATTTTATTTGGTTAAATGCAAATGGACACACACAGCTAGTGGCTGACGTCTTTGATGGCCAAGCGCAGGTCCCAGGCAGTGATAGGCAAGCTGGTCCTCCACACTCCCAGAAAGCTCCGATTAACACACACGACCACCCCGCTGTCCGCACCCCGCCCCAGCAGAGAAACGGAAGTGTCCTGGGTTGGCCTTGGTGACCTCCTGCTCCCTCTGCATGGGGCTGGGAGTGCTCACGGCCCCGCTCACTCTGCCGCGTGGGGCTGGGAGTGCTCACCGGCCCGCTCACTCTGCGTGTGGGGCTGGGAGTGCTCACGGCCCCGCTCACTCTGCGTGTGGAGCTGGGAGTGCTCACGGCCCCGCTCACTCTGCGTGTGGAGCTGGGAGTGCTCACTGGCCCCACACACTCTACCGCGTGGGGCTGGGCAGTGAAGTGTCCACTTTGCCTCTTGCAGCCTCTTGCTTCCACTTCTGTCTTCAGAGTCCTCCTGGTAGCCCCAGGGTGCCCTGATCTAGCCTTTCCTGAAGCTGACAAAGCCACCTCCTGGATTCCCAGGCTGGAATCTGGGGCCAGAGACGGGGCATCTCATGTTTCCAAACAATGCCAGAAGCTCACAGACAGCAGGGCTGGCCGGTGGACATTTGGAAACAGAGGCCACGGCTCCCATCCTCCCACCCTCCCCATCAGGACAGGCCTTCTGTCCATCCCTGGCTTTAGGTAGCCTCTCAGCTCAGCTTCACAGGCCACAGGGGCTTGGGAAGGTGCAGGAAGGAGCCGGGTCAGCTGTACCAAATCAGCTTCTCCCACCCCTGCCCCCCACAGGCCTGGGCCACGCAGGCCTGGAAAATCAGGCAGACAAATGGACCCAAGTCGGGCTGCAGCCACGGGAGGTGCAGTCCAGACAGCTGCAGCCGCACTGAGAAACACTGACCATCCAGACTGCACCCACTGTGGGGGCCACCCCTTCCGTCACATTTGTGAGCAGAACCCACTCAGCCCCAGGAGTCCCCCTCCAGAATCTCTTCCCAGGCATCACTGTGAGACCTCCCCAGTTTTCTCTGCAGTGAGCTGAAGAGTGCACCCGAAAACTCATGTCCACCCGGCACCTGTGAGTGTGACTTTACTTAGAAAGTCACACTCTGTCTGGAGTGTGGCTGGATGGCCAAGTCAACATCCAGCCCAGCCCAGTCCTGCAGGTAGGGAGAAGCCCGTGGCGGGGCCTGCTCTGGCCGGGTGCTGGTCTTCTCTGTGCACTCCCTGCTGCTCATTTTGTTTTGGGGTGTGCTCCGGAGAGGTCTATGGAAGACTCAGGGTGGGGCTGTAAACCACAAAGCCTGAGAGGCAGGGCTCGATCGACCAAGAAGGAGGCTTCGCCGACATTAAGGATGTGCCTGGAAGAGAACGTGGAGTCACACAAATGGTCTGCGGCCTGTGCTTTCTCCAAAGAGGCTTGTGAGGGCCGCACCATTCAAAGCGAGGGAAGCAGGCGGGAGGGCGACGAGAGGGTGTTAGGACTTCGGACGGGATTCAGGGCGCACCCTAATCCAGGGCAACCTCATCATCACGTAATCATATCTGCAAAGAACCTGTTTCTAAAAAAAGCCACACAGGTGCCGGGCGGACATGAGTTTTCGGGTGCACCCTTCAGCTCACTGCAGAGATCACTGGGGAGGGCTCACAGTGATGCCTGTGGAGAGGCTTTGGAGGGGACCCCCACCTCAGACTCCTGAGTAGCTGGGATTACAGGTGCGCACCACCCTGCCCAGCTAATTTTTGTATTTTCTTAGTAGAGACGGGGTTTTGCCATGTTGGCGGGCTGGTCTTGAACTACCGGCCTCAAGTGACCCACCCACCTCAGCCTTCCAAAGTGCTGGGATAACAGGTGTGAGTCACCACACCCGGCCCCTCCAGACAGTCTGAAAACAGGAAACTAGCCAGCCTGCCTGTCTCACCTGGAGCTGCTTAATGCCCTGGCCTCTCCTGGGGGCCTCCGACACACTTGTCCGGAGCCCTGCGGTCACCTGGAGTCCTTGCTCTGTGGCCACAGGGAGGGTTGCTCCGGTGTCAGCAGGCTCTGGTCCCCAAGCTGGGGAGGAGGGACGGGCTCAGCGGCTTTTGGCGAGGGCACTCAGGGTTCTCTCAGCGGCAGTGGGCTGGGTGTGGAAGGGTGGCTGGTACCAGGGTTGCCAGCCGCCTCGCCCAATGGACACCTGTTGAGCTTCCTGGGAACCCAGGCCTGAGCCCCGGACAGGGATTGGAGCTTCTCCACCTCCCTGCCACCTCTTTCCTCCTCTTCCTCAGCTCCTGGGGCCTCTGGGTCCAGCCTCATTTCAGCCAGCACGGCCTGGAGGCGGGCAGGACCTGGCTCATGTGACTGAAACCACAAGCCCAGCCTTCCATTGCAGCCAGCCGCTGACCCAGAATCCCAGGACTGTCAGGACTGGAGGCCCAGAGGCAGTGGTTGTGGGGCCCGAGGAGGAGGCAGGCCGGACCCACCCCACAAACAGATCTCTGAGCAGCACGTGGGCAAGGAAGGGTGGGGAAGGGAAGCTGGGGTCCCTGCAGTGCCGCCCCAGGCCCCAAGGCCCCTCTGTCCCAGGCCCTCGTCGGGCAGATCTGGGTAGGGCAGACCATCACAGCAGGCCAGGATGGTGAAGGAGTGAATTTCACCCCGAAATATGTGTGACCTAAAATGCCAAACTCTAAAATATTTAAAGAGGTTTACTCTGAGCCTAACGCAGCGACCACAGCCCGAAGCACAGTCTCATTGTGTCCTGAGCACAGGTGTCCCGGGTGGCTGGTGGCAGCTTGGTTTTATGGAGACATAGACCTCAATTAGTGTACGTCAGCTGTGTGTTGCTCAGGTTCAGGAAGGCAGAAAAACTCTAAGTAGGGGGTGGAGGCTTACGGGTCACAGGTGGAGCCTTACAGGTTCTGGTGGGGGGTCTGTGGGTCCTGGGTG
>NW_016107870.1:178965-190049 GCF_001604975.1 Cebus imitator
GGGGGGCCTGTGTGTCCTGGGTGGGGGGCTTATGGGTCCTAGGTGGGGGGCTTACAGGTCCCAGGTGGGGGGTTTTTGGGTCCTAGGAGGGGGGCTTACGAATCCTAGGTGGATTGTGGATTCAAAGATCTTCTGATTGGCAGTTGGTTGAAAGAGTTAGGCTATTATCTAAAGATGAGTAGGAAGGGGCGTCTGGTTAAGCTAAGGGGTTGTGGAGACCAGGGTTCTGACTGCGGAGGTGAAATCCCGTGGGTACCTGCTGTTAAAGGCAGGACATGGCCGGGTTTCCCCTGTAGACCTTTGAAAGGTCTGGACTCTCAGCTTAGCTCTTCAGGCTTGGGAGGGCCTGGAAGGGGAAAGGGCTAGTTATGTCATAAAACAGGGACTCCTCACAGAAGCTTTCCCCACAAAGGACGGCTTTGCAGGGTCTTTTCAGAATATGGCAAACAAACGTATCTGGGGGTAGAATAATTTTCTTTTCTTATTTGCCATGTGATATTATGCCGTCAGGCTGGCATGCGGGATCTTACAGTCTGTTGGATTTTTTTGTTTTTTTATTTTTGTTTTTGAGACAGGGTCTCCGTGTCCATCCCAGCTGGAGTTCAGCAGCCCGATCACAGCTCAGTGCGGCCTGGGCCTGCTGGCTCAAGTGAGCCTCCTGCCTCTTCCTGCTGAGTGGCTGGGACCACAGGTGCATGCCACCACGCCTGGCTATTTTTTTTTTTTTTTGTAAAGACAAACTCTCATTATGTTCACTGTGCCTGGCCCATTTTGTCAGGCTTAAGAGCCCGATTTTAATGCCAATGCT
This sequence comes from Cebus imitator, assembly GCF_001604975.1. Taxonomy (NCBI): domain Eukaryota; kingdom Metazoa; phylum Chordata; class Mammalia; order Primates; family Cebidae; genus Cebus; species Cebus imitator. The sequence continues at coordinate 179,774 of NW_016107870.1, forward strand.
GGTCATTTGTGCCTGAACTCCAAAAGGAGGAGCGTCTCACAAGGCCTGTCTGGCCCCTACCTTCCTGCCATGGCCTGGACTAGTTTTTCAGGTTTCTTCGAGGACCCTTGGCCAAGAGGGAGGTCCATTCCGTCACTTGGGAGCTTGGAGTTTTATTTTTGGCTTGCATATGGTGCCCTGGCATGCTCTCTGCTTTCAGTCAGCAGCCACTGAAGGGCAGCAGAGTGCTGGAAGGGGCTCTGCTGTGATTTTAGGGCCAGCCCTGCCAAGGAGATGCGCAAACGCCTTCCACGCCTTCCCTGAAACCTCAGGAAAGATGCCGAGAGCAACACAGCTTCACCTGGAGGGACCCGTCCCATCCCCGAGACGACGTCTCCTCTAGAGATGGTCCTGGACGGACCCGTCCCGTCCCCGAGACGACGTCTCCTCTAGAGATGGTCCTGGACGGACCCGTCCCCGTCCCGGAGACGACGTCTCCTCTAGAGATGGTCCTGGATGGACCCGTCCCCGTCCCCAGACGACGTCTCCTCTAGAGGTGGTCATGGACAGACCCGTCCCCGTCCCCGAGACGACGTCTCCTCTGGAGATGATCCTGGACGGACCCGTCCCATCCCCGAGACGACGTCTCCTCTAGAGATGGTCCTGGACGGACCCATCCCCGTCCCCGAGACGACGTCTCCTCTAGAGATGATCCTGGATGGACCCGTCCCCGTCCCCGAGACGACGTCTCCTCTAGAGATGGTCCTGGACGGACCCGTCCCCGTCCCATCCCCGAGACGACGTCTCCTCTAGAGATGATCCTGGACGGACCCGTCCCTGTCCCCAGATGACGTCTCCTCTAGAGATGATCCTGGACGGACCCGTCCCCGTCCCCAGACGACATCTCCTCTAGAGATGGTCATGGACGGACCTGTCCCCGTCCCCAGATGACGTCTCCTCTAGAGATGGTCATGGACGGACTAGTCCCATCCCCGAGACGACGTCTCCTCTAGAGATGGTCCTGGACGGACCCATCCCGTCCCCGAGACGACGTCTCCTCTAGAGATGGTCCTGGACGGACACGTCCCATCCCCGAGACGATGTCTCCTCTAGAGATGGTCCTGGACGGACCCGTCCCCGTCCCCAGACGACGTCTCCTCTAGAGAGGATCCTGGACGGACCCGTCCCGTCCCCAGATGACGTCTCCTCTAGAGATGGTCCTGGACGGACCTGTCCCCGTCTCCAGATGACGTCTCCTCTAGAGATGGTCATGGACGGACCCGTCCCCGTCCCCAGATGACGTCTCCTCTAGAGATGGTCATGGATGCACACGTCCTGTCCCCGAGACGACGTCTCCTCTAGAGATGATCCTGGACGGACCCGTCCCCGTCCCCAGATGACGTCTCCTCTAGAGATGGTCATGGACGGACCCATCCCCGTCCCCAGATGACGTCTCCTCTAGAGATGGTCCTGGACGGACCCGTCCCGTCCCCGAGACGACGTCTCCTCTAGAGATGGTTCTGGACGGACCCGCCCCCGTCCCCAGACGACGTCTCCTCTAGAGATGGTCCTGGACGGACCCGTCCCCGTCCCCAGACGACGTCTCCTCTAGAGATGGTCATGGACGCACCCGTCCCCGTCCCCAGACGACGTCTCCTCTAGAGATGGTCCTGGACGGACCCGTCCCGTCCCCGAGACGACGTCTCCTTTAGAGCTCCTCTCGACAGACCCGAACCGGAAACAACATCCACCCCCAGAGACGGTTCACATTGCAAAGGGAATCATTAACAAGTCAATTCTTGTCTCTGTTCTCCCTGATGATCATTCATGCCCCATCACAAGAGCCGCCCACGCTCCTCCTCTCCCTCTCCTGATGAAGAAGGTGCAGAAGCCCCGCCTCCCGTCAGGTTCTGTGGCCCCGGCCCCACCCCTTGTGGGGCACAGTGAACCCTCTCCCCGCAGTGGCCGCCACTGCCTCCCTGGACAGGCTTCCTGGGCCTGTGTCTCCGCTCTTGGCCAACTCATCATGCCCATACCTGAGCCTCTGTGCCCATCTCAAAGGCTAACTGAGGGGATCCAGTGAGGGAATGTGGCCATGGCTTTAGCACAGGGCTTGGCACACTGTCCTGGCGGGGCCCTCCCAGGGGACCCCAAAGCCAGCCAGCATCTGGCTGCAGGGAACCTCTCTTCCCTCCCAGCCCCACTGGTCTCTGGTAAGACGCTCCCTCACGGCAAGTCCATATGCTGAGATGCTGGGTTGCAGCAGAGAAAGGGTTAATCACAGGGTCCCTGAAGGAGCCAGGAGGGAACCTCAAATCCTTCTCTGGAGGAATGTGGGGCTTGGGTGTGTTGCTGTTGTTTGGTGTTTGCTTGTTTTGAGACAGGGCCCCAGACTAGAGTTCAAGGGCACCATCATAGCGAAATGGGAGCAATTCTCTTGTCACCCTTGCAGGGCATGCGATGAGGGACTGGCCGGCTTCTTTGGTGCCCTGCCAGCCAGGCTTCCAGGCGGATGGCTTTCACTGCAGCTAACCCTCTCCTGCCGGCCTGCACTCCCTGCAGCAACCAGTGGCCCCACAGTTTGTGACTCCTCGATTCCTCAAACTCTGTGACTTTGCACGTCCCCATCCAGGATGGAGCGGCAGGGGAGAGTGGCTGAAGGATGACAGGGGGATTTTAGGGCCAGCTGGGTGGATGAGCTGGGTCTGCCGGGCTTGAGGGCTCAGTAGGGCTCAGTAGGGAGTGGGGGGATGGCAAGGCCTGGGCCCATCCAACTGTCCTCTCTGTCCCGCCCAGGTGTCCCTGGGGTTCCTGTTCCACCCCCGGGCTTCTCTGGGGTCAAGTCCCCCTCCCTGCTCCCTCACTGGGAGTTGGGCAGCATGGCACAGCTGTGGAGTTTGGACCAGCGGTCGGAGTCACAGCCAACCTCAGAGCTCCAATCCCAGTGCCCACACTGACATACCTCTCTTGGGGACATCGGAGAGGACATCAGACGCACCTCTCGGGGACATCAGAGCCTCTCTCCTGGCTACTTGGGGAGGCTGGTATAGAGGGAACTGGAGAGAGATGGGGGAAGTGGAAGAGATGGAGGAAGTGGGGGAGATGGGGGGAAGTGGGGGGAGGTGGGGGAAGGAGGGGAAGAGAGGGATGGGAAGGGGCAGGGGGAGGGGAGCGCAGCACAGGCCCTTTTGTCTGCTCTGATCTTCATGGCCTAAGGAAAAGAGCTGCTCCCAGACCTGTGGAGGCCCCGTGGGACAGAGGGATATTTCAGAGAACACCCGGGTAACCTGCCTCCCGCCCCAGCCCCGAATGACACAGCACTAGGCCCTGTGTGGCCAGAGTCACCCCTGCAAGGTGGGGGTTCACGGCCCCTGCCTGGACGGCAGCAGAGTCCATCTGTTCTTACTTGAGCCTTCTCTGCTTCCAGAGGCTTCCCGGGGCACCTGACCCCAGAGCCATCATCTCCGGCTCCCCAACCCCTCCCCAACCCCTCCCCCACAGCCCCAGGGCAGGCACCAGCCGGGGGAGGGGTCTCCATGCTCAGTTCCCTCCCCTCTGGTTCAGAGAAACACTGTCTGCCCACGTGCGGTGAGCGGGACCTGAGACCCTGCCAGGGGCCCCATGACACGCCCCCGATGCACAGAGCATGTGACCCCAGAGGCCACCCTGGGCTCTTCCAGAAAGCGGTCGGCCCTGGGATATTCCCCGCCCAGGGTGTTTGGTGGCAAGGCCGTGCCTATCCCTGCTGTCCCCAGGTGGGTGTGGGGGTCAGGAGCTGCAGAAGGGCAGCCAGGCATACTCTGGGGCTGGCCGTCGGCCCCATTGCTGCTGCAGACCTGGCCAGAGCCGCCATTCCTTCCATGGGGCCTGAAGACAGTGCCAAGTGCCTGCACCGTGGGACGGAGCTGAGCCCCAAGGAGCACCGTGGCCCCTGCACTCTGTGCTGCCCTGTCCTGGGCCTGGACACCTGCAGAGCCTGGGACCACGTGGACGGGCAGATCCTGGGCCAGCTGCGGCCCCTGGCAGAGGAGGAAGAGGAGGAGGGCGCTGGGGCCACCTCGCCCAGGGGTCCCGCCTTCCCCGGCATGGGCTCTGAGGAGCTGCGTCTGGCCTCCTTCTACGACTGGCCGCTGACCACTGGGGTGCCGCCTGAGCTGCTGGCCGCCGCCGGCTTCTTCCACACAGGTCAGTCCTGGGGTACGGGGCCTTCCCGCCGAGGGCCTGGGCACGATTCTGGACCCTTCCAGCCCAGGGGTCCGCCTCCTCCATAGCACCCATACGCCAATGGGAAGGGTCCAGCCCGATGACCGAATGGTCTTGTAAGCCCCCACAGTGGCCATGTCCTGGTGCCTGACACTTTCCTCTGGAGTCTCTGCTGGCCGAGCTGTCAGACTGTAGGACAGGAGAAGGGGCTGCCTCTGGCCACAGTCTGGGGATCTCGCTGTGGAGGCCGCTACCTGGACGTGCAAGTACCACTCTGTGATAGAAGTGGGTGCGGCTGACATTGCCTGGGGCCCTCACCTTCCCCCCCACCGCTGGTCTGCACAGGGTGAGATGTTTAAGGAACAGATCAGGGTGACCGAGGCAGGCAGTGGTCAGCTGTGAGGTCCTGGCTGCTCAATCTGTGGGGAATATCTCCAGGCCCCAGCCCGCAGCCACTGTCTGGTCTTCCCGGACAGAACGAAGCCCCCGCAGCCCCTATCTTAGTCTTGGCCTGGGCCTGCTCCTCGGCCCTACAGCTGGGACCATGTGGCCACACTTGAGTTCAGGTCCCAGCTCTGCCCCTTCCTGGCCGGGGGACAGGGCCGCAGGGCTTTAAGGCACTGGTACAGTATTGCCCATCGTCAGCAGCGGGCTCTGGGGGGCACCGTCCTGGGAAGGCCAGACCAACGTGAGACAGCTGGGGTGGGGACTGTGGCTGGGACAGTCAGGAGCCTCAGCGTGAAGGGGCCAGCCCAGCTCACCCACCTCCCTGGAGGTCCAAGGCTCAGTAGGCTAAGGCCGGGCCGGAGGCGTGGCAGCTGCGGAGCAGGGCTCTTTGGGGCTCCTAGAGGTCCAGCGCCGGCTGTAGCCCAGACCTGTGATGGCACTGCCAGGTGACGTACCCCACGTCTGCCATGAGGGGATGGAGCCGCCAGCAGGGAGAGCCGTGAGGGGTTCTCTGCCCCCAAAGGAAGGCATGAGTTCCTAAAACCAAGCCTGGCACCAGATTGGCCTTCCAGGGTAGCCGACCCTCTTCTGCTCACTGGGAATCCATTCTGGGAAGCAGAGACCTGGGGAGGGGCCCTTCTGACTCCTGAAGCCCCAGGGCAGATGTGCCAGGCTGGGGGCCCCCACCTCTCACTCTGTGGACAATGCAAATGCTAGCTCAGTCCTTTCCTGAACCTTCTCACCCGTCCTGCCTGGCACCCAGACACCCTTGTCCCTTTCACCTTTGATGCAAATAATGTACATGTGACATCACCCGCCAAGCCCCCTGCCCACTCCCTCCTCCCTGTTACCACCTGGGAGCTCTCCACCCCAAGCTCTCATAGCCTTGGAAGGACGCAGTGGGGGCCCTGGGGCTGGGTGGGGCCTGGCTGGTGCCAGCTTCTCTGCCACACCCCAGGCCAGCAGGACAAGGTGAGGTGCTTCTTCTGCTACGGGGGCCTGCAGAGCTGGAAGCGCGGGGACGACCCCTGGACAGAGCATGCCAGATGGTTCCCCAGGTACCGGCTGCTCCCGGCGCCCTAGGTCTGATCACGGGTCAGGGTGGGCCCCGAAGGGCTCTGTCAACCCAACCCCAGGCCTGCTTTGCCTCCCCGGCCCCACAGGGCACTGGGAAGGCCCCTCTGTGGATGGTGCTTCTGCCCAGCAGGTACCCACTTTTCCTGTGAGGGCCCCTTTTGGGAAGGGCTGCTGGGGGCAGAAATTCCTCTCACACGGAAACACCCTGAAGGCCCATGAGGCGTCTCCAAAGCAGCCCCCCAGCCCAAGCCCACAGCCACTGCAGGGCAGCAGGAGGAGGGCCCAAGCCTGGCCCCAGGGGCTTCAAGGGCTGAAGCCGACAGCGGGGGCTTGGAGCCCCAACCTGCATCTGGGGGCATCTGCAGGTGTCAGTTCCTGCTCCGGTCTAAAGGGAGAGACTTTGTCCGCAGCGTGCAGGAGGCTCACTCCCAGCTGCTGGGCTCCTGGGTGAGTGCCACCTCTCCTTGGGGCTCCAGGTGGCAATGGGGTCCGGCCCCTCCTGTTTCCCCAAGGCACCAACATTCTCTGGCTCCTTCCAGGACCGGTGGGAAGAACCAGAAGACGCAGTCTCCGTGGTCTCCTCAGGTGAGAGCCGACACCACCCTGGCTGCCTCTTCAGGCGCCCACAGCCTGTGCTTCACCAAGGCTACTGGGCATCCCCACCCTGCCGGGCAGCAAGGACAGTGATGGGCATGTGACTGGGTGTGAGGTGCTGCCAGGGCAGACCTCATGGGGGCTGTGCCATGAGGACGGGGATGGGGCAGCAGGGGCCTCCCGACAACGCCAGGCCCGAACTCTGCTTCCCCCCAGCTCACCCCTTGGCACAGCCCATTGCCTCCTGCCACTCCCTCCTCCGCCACGCCACCCCCCGCCAAGCCACCCCCAACAGTGCCCAGCACACAGCGGCCGCAGCCACTGCCAGAGGGGCTGGTTGTGCAGACGGCCTTGGACAAGGGCAGGCTCTCTGGCGGCCCCTCCAGGAAGCCTCTGGATTCTGCTCTGGGAAGTGGTGTGGGAGCAGGGGTGCTCTGAAGCCCTCCACTCCCGGCCAGAACTGGACCCCACAGGCTGTGGATCTGTCTCTGAGCCGGCCCGGCTTCCCCTTGGGAGCAAGGCCTCAAATCCATGCTAACTGTCCACAGCCCCTGCCCCTGGGGACCCAGAGCTGCCCACGCCCGGAAGAGAAGTCCAGTCTGAAGGCGCCCAGGAGCCAGGTACAGGTCCAGGATCCCCCAGGGTGGGGCTGGGTTGGGGGAGGGGCGATGGCACCTGGGGTGCTGGGTGACGCCCACCTTCCACGGCCCATAGAGGGTGGGGCCGGGGCGAGGGGGCATTCGCAGGTCTGTCTCCTAGCAGGAACCAGTCCAACCCAGGCCCGGCGGGCGTGGTGGGTACTGGAGCCCCCCGGGGCCGGGGACATGGAGGAGCAGCTGCGGCGGCTGCAGGAGGAGAGGACCTGCAAGGTGTGCCTGGACCGCGCCGTGTCCATCGTCTTTGTGCCTTGTGGCCACCTGGTCTGTGCTGAGTGCGCCCCCAGCCTGCAGCTGTGCCCCATCTGCCGGGCGCCCGTCCGAAGCCGCGTCCGCACCTTCCTGTCCTAGGCCAGGTGAGTGCCCGGCGCCCACGCAGCCAGCCCTCCTGCAAAGCGGCCCCGCCAGCCCGGAACCATGGGGACCCTTCCCAGGGGGTGGGACAGCTGGTCCTTCCCCCGCCCCCCAGCCCCGCCACACCGTCAGCGCCCATCAACCTTACTACCTCCCTGGACGCTGAGGTTCCGGCAGGTCCTTCTCAGCACCTTGCCCTGGGGGCCACATGGAGCTGCCTCCTGTATTAACTGACACCTGCCGGCTCCCCTCAGCCTTGATTTTCCTCAGTGGTCAAGGGAAGCCGGCTTTGGGGGCGTTTGGGGAACAGGGCGGGCCGGCTTGCGCCTCAACCTGGGGCCCAGGCCTGGAGGAAGCGCCTGCATGGGAAGGGAACGTGTGAACCCCAGTTCCTAGAGAAGTGGGTGGGATGCCCCATGCCGGCCGAGGGTCGGCTGCCGTGACGGCCTCTGTAGTTAGCCCGGGATGTGTCTGAAGATCTTCTGGCGGGGGACAGAGGTTGGGCGGGGAACGCTGGGACCTGAGGCCCCTGGCTCCGTAGGCCCCTTTGGGAGCCACAACTCGCCCGCCCCTCCTCTCGCTCTAGGTGCCATGGTCGCCCAGGTGGGCTGCAGGGTGGGCCTCCGACCCCCTCTGCCCGTCCTGCACTGTGTTCTGGGCCTGCTGAGGACAGCAGAGCTGGGGCCCATCCAGAACCAACCCACCCGATTCCCCGACCGCAACCCGGGGTGGAGAAGGGAGCCCTGCTGGGCATGGGGGCGGCTTTCCTGCCCCTGTTTGGATGCTTCTGAATATCAATAAAGTGGGTTTTCCCTGGACACGCTCAGCAGCCTGTCCCACCACTAGCTGCCTCCCCGCCCACCCGACCCCTGACACAGGTCACGCCTCCCCAGGCGGCTCTCCAAACTCCCCTCACTCCCTCGGACACCCCTTCTGGGCCCCTCACCTCCTGCCCCTCGCAGCTACCCTCCATATGTTAATGACTGTTGGAATAAGCAGGCCTCAGGCCCCACCTGAGACTGTACCCCTAACTATTCCCCAAGCTCAGCATCTTCCCGAGGGTGGTAGAGGCCAGGTTCCCGTTTGTTTATCCACTTGGTGATACCTGGGGATCCTCTGGGACCGTCTGCCCAAGAGCCCTTTTTACAAAGGTGCCGCCCACCCGTCACCACCAGGTGCCCTGCCCTGTGTGGTGAGGCCTGGCTCTGCGGTTCCCAGTCAAGCCTGGCCCCCACCCCTGGACTCCATCAGCCTCAGCTCCTGGGAGGGGTGGGGGTTTGCCCGGCACGAGTTCAGAGCTGAGGTGCCCTCCATCTTCAGCTGGGGCCCTCACCGCTTCAGGGGTCTTGGGGCTCATGTTGACCTCCTGGGGGGCTGTGCTGTTCCCACCTCGCTGTCCCCCAGTAGCGGTGAGTGCAGCCCAAGGGTCCAGTAGCCCCAGGCGGGCCCCTGAGGGAGGGGCTTCTCAAGGAGACTATGGCCTGGGGACAGAGCTGTGGCCCCATGCTGCCGGAGGCGATGGCCATGCAGGGCTCTGCCTTATCTTTTGTATGTTTTATTTTAGAGAAAGGAAATTTCAAACTCTCCTGAAGCTTCAGCCAGCCCTGGTGCTGCCCTGCCGCCCTGGCTAGTTGAACCCAGGGCAGGCGCTGCCAGCCACCTGGGAAGTGCTGGGTGGGGCATGTCCTAAGGCCTGGGGGCTCTTGTCACTGTCATAGGTGGGTCGCTGAGGCTGGAGGCTGCAGGAGCAAGATCAGCTGTTTTGTCACTTATAGAGGCCTGTGGGGATAAGGTCAGAGCACCTGGGGACGAAGGGCTGGGGTGGCCATTGGGAGCTACTGCCCCCTCCCCTTGAGAACCTGAAATGGAAAAGTCCAAGCAGTGGGTGGCTTTAGGCCTCCGGCAGAAAGAAGGTGGGTGGGGCTGAGGCTCCCCACCCATGCCTCTGCCTGTTGGGGACATGCTGGTGTCTTGCGCTGACATCTCAGTGGGGTCTGGGCTGTGGGGCTGGGAGTTGGGTGGGGGCTCTCATAGTCTCCTCAGCCTGGGGAAAATCCCTGAGGTCCACCTGGTGTGTTGCATCCTGCCCAGCCCAGGCGTGTGCCCAAGTTCCTGGCTCAGGACCTGCCTGTGACCCCAGCCCTGCTCAGGCCTTTATTCCCCATTCTCCGACATGGGAGCTGGGATCCTGCTAACTCACACAGCCCCTGCCATGACAGCCCCATTTTTAGAACAGAAGGGCCGAGGGCCACCCAGGGGCGTGGCATCAGGTGTCTCTGGGGGCCCAGGTAGCCCAGGGGAGGTGCAGCCACCTATTCTGAGCCCCAAACTGGGATTGTGTACAAGGTGGGCTGTCTGGCAAAAGCTATGTCAGAGGAGGCAGCTGGGAGGCCTGGCACCCCACCCCAAGGTCTGGGGTTTGCAGAGTTGTGGATGCTGCCTTTCAAGAAAGAAGTCTGTTTCTGCCAGATAGGAAACCAGTGCTCCCAGCTGCCCACCATGGAGAGACCGCTGCAGCACCCCCATGCTGCCTGCTCTTCAGGCCCACTTTGCGCCCCTGGTTCAGAGCCAATTCCTGGACCCAAACCCCTCCCACAGGCTCCATCTCTGCTGTGCTCTGACCTTCTGGGCTGGGACTGGGCCCTAGGCCTCTGCACCCCCAGTACCACCCCAGGGCCTGGCATGAAGCAGAACTTAGAGGAGTGGGGGCGGATGGACGGAGGGATGGATGGATGGACAGACAGATGGATGCATGGATGGACGGAGGGATGGATGGAGGGATGGAGGGAGGGAGGGATGGATGGATGCATGGATGGATGGATGGATGCATGGATGGACGGAGGGATGGATGGAGGGAGGGAGGGATGGATGGATGGATGGACAGACGGATGGATGGATGGATGGATGGATGGAGGGATGGATGGAGGGATGGAGGGAGGGAGGGATGGATGGATGGATGGACAGAC
>NW_016107870.1:190729-196663 GCF_001604975.1 Cebus imitator
GACGGATGGATGCATGGATGGATGGAGGGATGGAGGATGGATGGACAGACGGATGGATGGAGGGATGGAGGGATGGAGGGAGGGAGGGATGGAGGGAGGGAGGGATGGATGGATGGACAGACGGATGGATGCATGGATGGATGGAGGGATGGATGGAGGGATGGAGGAGGGATGGACGGAGGGATGGATGGATGGAGGATGGATGGATGCATGGATGGAAGATGCATGGATGGATGGATGGATGGTTGGAAGGATGGATGGATGCATGGACGGATGGATGGCAGCACAGACAGGCAGGTGCCTGGTGAGGCCCCCAAGGAAGGCAGCCTCTCGCTGTGAGCGCCAGATTGGCCAGGCTGGCCGCAGAGCAAATTCTGCTGGCCATACTTACAAGTACGCCTGTTTGGACAAGAGACTGGATGGCTTTTCATTGACATGGTAGAGAGGAAATGGATCAAATCCACCAATGAAGCCAACTGAAAGAAATCAAGACCCAAATAAAACAAACCCCACACAATGGAAAAGATGGCAGAGTGGAGAATGAACCCAATCAAACAGTGAAGCCATGGGGTCCCCGGGGGCACAGACGGCGCCCGAAGCCCTGACGAAATCGCAGAGGGGACGCGGCCTGGGGACGGGGGTGGGTAGGATGGCCAGGGTCCTCCGGCCTGTGCGGGCCTGCACCATGTTCCGCCTGCCCTCCCCACCACCTTCTGTCACGTTCAGACACCGTCACTCCCTTGATGCTGTGTCTACACAGCCAGCATGCAGCAGGGGCTTGTTGGGCTGAGTCAATGCATTTTGAACCCCGGGTTCAAATGGGGTTCCCATCTTAAAATGTTTTAATGGAACCAGTGTGCAGAAGCCATCTGCTTCCTCCCAGGAAGCTGGCTGAGCTCTGAGTGATGGTTTAGGATCCTCAGGTCAGCAGCTGAGGGATGCTGGGCGCTGGGGCCGTGGCTCTGAGCGCGTCCTCAGCCTCTGGAATCAGGCCTGGTCTGAGGGTAGGGGGCCCTCTGACACGTGGACTGCTGACCCCATGGCCCCAGAGTCCTGGGGACAGATGGCTCTGAACTGGATTCTGACCCCAGGGGCAGTTCAGTCCACAGGAACCATGGGCCCCTGGGCACATCCAGACCCTCCTTGGCATCTGCCCTTCCCCACCTGGCTCAATCCTCCTCCACAGGGTCTTCCTGTGAGATGCATCAGGATGAGGGGAGCAGCAAGGGCGCCTGAGTGTGGCCCATTTCGTGCTGCAGATCAAAGGCAAGTTGACAGGGGCTTGCGAGCAGAAGGCAAATGGAAATCTTGCCTAGGAGGGTCCAGGCTGCAACCGAGGGCCTGGTGTGAATGTCCCAGTCCACGGGGCTGGGTTCCGAGCTGCCTGGGGGCTGCGGCGGCCTGGACCTTGGCAGGTCTGAGCTCAGGACTTCCACCTGTGGCTACTGAGGGGATGGTGAGGGCAGGCCCGGCCCGAAGCACAGGAGCCACCTTGGACTTGGAGGCAGCTGACCAGGACCTCTGCTCATCTCTTCCCTGGGGTGCAGTGAGTCCTCTCCCACTCAGGCCTGCAGCCATCAGCAAGGCCCTGCTGGACGTGGGTTTCCCCCCAGGGGAGGTCTCTCTCCCTGCCCCAGACCGGACAAGCTCAGAGCTGCCCCCGCTGCCTGCGGACGTCCACACTGGCAGCTGTCCTCTTCCTCCGAGAACATAGTGACCAGGCAGCCGCCACAGACACCATCCTGGCCCCAGGCCCACCCTGAAGTTCTCCACCCTCCCTGCTGCATGGAAGCCTTCGATCGCAGGCCCCATGCCCCACCCCCAGAGTGCTCTTGTTGCCACCATTTCCCTCCCCAGCACAGCTGGGCAGGGGCCAACCAAGCCGCCAGGCTCCCCCAGGCCCTCCAAATTAAGCAGGGGGCTGGGCTCCTAGGGAGGACTAGCTGGCTGGAATTTAGAAACCACATCCTATTAAAGAAATTCGCATCCCTGGGAGTCAGGATGAAAGCCAACAGGAGGCCCCGTCTCCCCAAACATGCAGAGCGCTCACTCCTCCAGCCTCTGCTCCCACGGAGCACGCCAGGCCCCTCGGAGGGAATCTTCACTTACACTCTAGCTTCCTTTCTGTTCCTTCTCCCAAACCCTAATCTCAGAAGCGTTGATGTGCATCCTTGGGAAATCGGCTGTTTCTCCTCCAGAGGCAGGCACCTGTGTTCCACACATTTTGGGGGCAATTGGGGCCCCCTCTGTGCCTGACTGAGGGGCTGTGGTGGGAGACACAGGCCCGGACTCTAGCTGGCAGGTTGCATCTGTGCCCTTGCTATGGGGCAGCACCTCCCTGGACTGATTTCCTGTGAGACCCAGAGCAGAGCCCGGGAAGGAGCCCTGGGAGCTCACGAGGCCATCCGCACCACTGCGTGTCCTCACGGGGTCACCCGCACCATCCAGTGTCCACATGGGGCCACCAGCATCGTCACATGTTCTCACAGGGTCACCAGCATCATCGTGTGTTCTCATGCCACAGGCTCCTTGGGTTTGGAATTGAGCTTCCACTGCCAGCTGTTGGAGCCTCGCTCCCCGAAGCCCCACGTCCACCTGGGTGTGCACAGAGAAAGTCGGAGAGCCTCGAGATGGGCCGGAAGTTCCTCCAGTGATGGCACCAGCCACGCTGCAGTCACCTCGGCCCTGCCCCAGGAGCTCCTGAGGCCAAAGGCAGACCGAGCGCCTTCTACACGCTGCCCCAGCTTTTGCCTCCTCCTTCTGAACTCCTCGAGGAAGGCACCGTCTGCATTTTACAGAGCGGGAGCTGAGGCACAGGGAGGTTGCTGGGCTCACTGTGGCGGCACGGCGGGGACGTGGCTGTGTGGCCAGACCAGGAGCAGCCTTGTGGCCACTGTTCTCCACCGAGCCGAGCAGGGCCAGGGAGGATGGCAGAGCCCCGTTCTCTCACGGGCGACAGCCGCTCCTCAGCTCCAGCTGGGGCGGGAGAACCCCTGCCAGGTTGGACGTGGGTCGTGTGGCGCCAGCCTTGCCGAGGGCACATGCTAGGGTTCCGGGCAAGTGTGAGGGGCTTCTTGCCAGCTCAGCCTCAGGCTCTGTCCACTTCCCGTGACTGGCACAGGCTTGGGGCAGCCGAGGGAACAGGCAGGACATGCATGGATGGGTTTGTCCGGAAGATGTGTGCCCCTCCTCGGGGCCGTCAAAGCCCACGGCAGGGTCTCGCCCTGATCTGAACCCTTCCCACTCCCCACAGCAAACACCTCGCTCAGGCAGAGAAGGGGACGGGGCCGGCCCCACTTGGGGGAGGTGGTTTGCAGAGGGAGGCACTGAGGTCCCAGCGGTGCAAGCCCACGTGGGAGCCTACCCGTGACACCTTAACCTCTCCCGCAAGGGTGGGGGATAAGGAAGGGATCCTGCCCTGGCAGAGACAGGCCTGAGGCCTGGTCAGCTGGCCCCACCCCAGGGAGATGAGCCCAACTCCATGTCCCTTCCCCCATCAACCCATCCCTACCCTGGGCCCCCTCCTCGACGCTTACCGCGATCAGGGTCTGCAGGCCGCTGTGCAGGACTTCCACGTAGCTGGGCTCCAGGCACAGTCCACACCCGACACCAGGGCCTGGCCATGGGGTCCCCCGAGGCCAGCAGCCAGCCACTCCTCGTGCAGACAGCCCAGCCAGTGCTCATGCCAGCAGGAGCGATGCTGGGAGAGGCTGAAGGTCAGTAGCTCTCTGTCCTTGGGTGAGGAGCAGGGCCGGTTAGCACCAGGACGTGGCTGGCCTCACCCACTGCAGCCTGCAGGGACGTCACCACAGAGGCCAAAGGTCCTGTCCTCCGCCTTCCCGCACTCTGCCCCCCGGGCTCCAGCCTTGGTGGGGAAGGAATACCAAGGCCCTCCCAGACGCTCCTGTGCCTGCTCTCGACCCGCACGCCTCCTCCTCCAGGAAGGCCTCCCTGCCCAGACCCCAGGACTGCTCTCAGGTCGGCCCCTTCCTCGTGTCTCTGGCTAAAGCTGCCATTTGACCTGTGTCTGACTCAGGACAGTCTCCTGGGTTGCAGCCAGGTGTGGCTCTAGGAAGCAGGGGCTCGTCTGCCAAGCTGGGCACCTGCCCTAGTGCCCACCTGTGCCGCACCAGCCAGAGCAAAGAGCCCCCAGGGGAGACCAAACTCCACCCCTCCCCAGCTTTAGGACCAACCTCTGAGCTGCAAGGAAAGTGCCTGAAACAGCCGCGGTCAGGGGCAGGGTGGGCTCAGCGATGACCCCCCAGCCCCCGTTTCCTCAGATCCCTGCAGTGCAGGAGGCACCAGGCTTTACCAGCCTGGAGGGTTGCTCCTGCCGGCCGTGACCAAGCACCCCACGTGGCGTGAGGAGGGTGGTGTCCACTTGCCCGCACATCTCTGCCAGGGCTAGTCTCTGCTCTGAGGCCCCTCTCCCCCAGCTGGAGCCCCCTCACCTGCCAACACCCACGGACACCCTCATTCACCAATCAAACTACTGGTTTCTCCCAGACCTTTACTGAGTCAGCAGCTACCCACCAGGGCTGCTCTGGGTACTGGGGACAGAGCCACACACAGACGGAGCCCCTGGCTCTCACCACAGACACAGGGAGTGTTAGGTGGAGCCCGGCCAGGACCCCAGGAAGGACCCTGCACTGCCTTCCCGCCTGCACTTACCTGTGAGAGGCCCCGGACTTCCAGGTAGAAGCAGATGAGGAAGATGTTCCAGGTGACCCAGACGACTGCCACACTGGGTGCCAGGTAGAGGGGAGGGCGGGGCTGCCACACTGGGTGCCGGGAGAGGGGTAAGGTCTGTAATTGCACAGGAAGGGTGGCCTGTGCTCTCCAGATGCACAGCGTGGAGAAAGGGGTCGCCCGAGTTCATGCAGGGCAGGTCTCACAGCTTTCCCACGTGGGCGCCCCAGGAATGAGGCGGGGGGACAGCCAGCTGGAGGGAGCACCAGCGCAGTTTGGCGTAGGGACACAGCCTCCTGGCTGAGCTGCTCAGCCTGTCCTCGCCTCACCAGGCAGACACTGCACACGAACAGGGCAGACCTCTGCTGCAGAGCACCCCAAAAACCATCCCAGGAGAGTGCCCCAAAGAGCCGACAGCAGCTTTTGTAAATAAAGTTTTGCAGACACAGCTGCACGCATTTGTGTGTACGCGGCCAGCGGCGGCTTTTGCTCTGGACTGCAGGGCCACGGCACCTGCGGTGTTCACCACCTGCTCTCTGCAGGAAAAGGTGGCTCCAAACCACTGGTCCACACCGGTGATCTGGTTCTTCGCAGAAGGAAAACGCTGACTGGGCAGAGATGCTTTTCTGAACATTCTTTCAGCTTCTCCAGAGGCCACAGCAAAGACAGCATGGGCGGGGGCTGCCGGGGTCCAAGCCCCACCCCGAGCTCGGGGCGGTGACTGTGCTGTTTTCCCGTCTGTAAAGCGGGGATCATGGCAGTGCCCACATCCCTGGCTACCGAGGAGATGAATTAGCGAAGCCGTTCAGGGCCTGGGGCTCCCGTATATGCAGCTGCTCCTCGAAGCCTCGGAGAAGCCCCTCTGTCCGAACCGGAATCCTAGATGTCCAGGCAGCAAAGAGGTCTGAACCCAGGGGTCGGGGTTGGGATTTGTGGGGTGTTCAGTGGCTTCCAGGAAAACAGGGCAGGACGGTGCGAGGCGCCGCGGGGGCTGCCATCCCGGTCACCCCAACCCACCCACTCGTAAAGGGGCCGGGCCCAGGACCCAGCACAGTGTGGCGTGGCCGGTACCCGACGGTGCCGAAGAGTCCCAGGAGAACGACGACGGTGGCGAGGCTGGCCAGGACGGGCGCCCGCCAGTACCCCAGGGAGCCCAACACCCGCCTCTCCAGGGCACTGACCTAGGAGCAGGGCGCCCGCCAGTACCCCAGGAAGCCCAACACCCGCCTCTCCAGGGCACTGACC
>NW_016107870.1:196971-207750 GCF_001604975.1 Cebus imitator
GTACCCCAGGAAGCCCAACACCCGCCTCTCCAGGGCAGTGACCTAGGAGCAGGGCGCCTGCCGGTACCCCAGGAAGCCCAACACCCGCCTCTCCAGGGCAGTGACCTAGGAGCAGGGTGGCGCCGTGAAGGGTGGACCTGAGGGAGGCCCAGCCCGCCAGCCAGGCACGCAGCTGGCACTTCCTCCCCACGCCCGCCCACCACACGTTTGTTTGACGAGGAACACCAGGCCCTAAGTCCCGCTCCACCACCACCAGGCAGGCGCTGAGCACCGACTGTGCGATTGGCTCTTCCAGAAAAAACTCCGGCGACCCTGACCAGCCCTTCCCGTCCCTGAGAGAGCGTTCCTCCCTGGATTAGGTGCCATCCCCTCTGTCCCAGGTTTCCTCATCTGGAGAATGGGAACTTGGGCTCTGTTCTAAATCACGAATTGTAGGACCAGGAGACAGACACACAGACAGCCCAGAAAACACCACTCGGGGTCAGATGGTGGGAGGGAAGGACACAGGTTCACAAGGGTGCCAGACGCCGAGGCCCAGCACGTGAGTGACGGGCGCACAGAAAACGTGTCCCTATGGGGCAAGCACACGATGCTTCTAGGACCCACTCGTGCCTCCTGCTCAGCCGACAAGACTCAGGATCTTCCTGACTTCACAACAGATAAGGCCCCACAGCCCCAGGGCCAAGCCAAGGCTCCCAGCCAGCCAGGGTTTCCGGGCCGCCCCAGCCTGGCGGAAACCACTCTCCTGCGCTGCCGTGGCTCCCTGCACCTGGGAAGCGAGCTTGGGCCATCTGTCCAGCATCCCGCCAGCCCCTGGAGAGGCTGGGCCCTGGCCTGGACGGGGCAGGCCTTCCCATCACACCGAGGGTCTCTACCCGCCTCCCCAGGTGACAGCTGATCCCCAACCAAAGGGGCATTTGCTGTCAGGGCTGGTCAGGGACTCCCTGCGGCCAAAGACCTTTCACAGGCCAGCAGGGGGTCCCTCCCTGACCCCACTCTCCCACTGCTAGACGTCAGCGAAGAGGCAGGGTGCGGGGGACGCGCCTGTCCTCCCCGTCCCTCCGACTGAGTCCCAGGCAGGGACCAAGCTCCATTGTTTCTGGCCACTGGGTGGGGAGAGTCAGAGACTCAATCACTGACTCAGCCGTCGGGGGGCAGGAGGGGCCACAGACCAGGCCAGAGCTGGCCCCGAGGCAGGACACCGCTGTCTAGGAGGCAGCCGAGGCAGCTCAGGCGCCTGGAACCCACACTGCACACGAGCGCCGGGCTCTACTCACCCCGCGCCTCGGGCTCCTGATCTGTGAGCCGCCGGCGCCTCCACAGCTGGATACCGTACAGCCGGCAGAACCAAGTGCCAGCCGCCGCCAGCTGCCCTGGCCGTAGCAACACACGTGTGCAGAGTCCCAGGTGCAGACCTCCTCGGGGCTAGCCTCACCCACACCCATGGGTGCCTGTCCACACACCCTCTGTGCTCTCAGTCCTGGGAACCTGCCCGGCCTCCTCCACAGGAAGGGGAGGCTGCCACAGACGCACCCAAGGCAGTGTGATCTGCCAGGGCAGGGAAGACTGGAAATGCCCAGTTCTGACAGGCCAGGTACTGTCACATGAGGACAGTGACTCCAGGTGACCAGAGGGCCTGCCTGGGACGCGGATGGCTCGGGGGACACATGTGTCCCATGTCTGCACACAAAGACACAGCGTGGCATGTGCACACGTGGGGGTGTGCATGGGGGTGTGGACAGAGGGAGGCGGGGGCAGGGACAGGTAGGGCGGGGGCAGAAAGGCAGAGGCCGCATCAGCTCTGAGGGCCTTGGAGCTTCCCGCCGGCCCCCACTCAGAGTCCTGCGGTCGCTCAGGGGTGCCCCATGACCCTCGAAGGGAAATTGTTCTTTCTGTGATCTCCGGAATTCTCCAAGACCAGACCCCCCTCAAGCTAGGGCCCCTGCCTGGGCCAGCTCTGGGCCTGGAACGCAGGGTCGCCGAAGCCTGGAGCTTGATGGGGTTGCTCAGCAGTGCCGGGACTGCCAGCCTCACTGCCTGAGGAATAGACTGGGCAAGGGAGCTGCTGCCCACACTCGCCAGCCGGGCAGATCCAGCCCCTGCACTGTTCTCCTGCCACACTAGGATCACCCTGAGACCCCAGGCTGGCCCCTCCGGAAAGTGGCCCAGGCCCCGCTCCCATGGAGCTTCCAGATGGGCCTCTTGGGCACGGCGTGTTCTCCAGGGACAAGGCTTGGCACCCAAAGCCCCTGGCCTCCCCAGTGTGGCCTCGTCCCCACCCAGCCTCCATCCTCAGTTCACAGACAGCGAGCTCTTCGGGCTGGGCTGGTCAGGGGCGGGGACCACGGCCTCACGGCTCACCCACGCCCTCCTGTCCATCCCAGGCCATCTTGGGCACGGCCAATCCCACCCAGCCGAGGGTACTGCGGCTCCTACCCCAGCCCTCGCTGCCTGCAAACGCTCCCACTGAAGAGGACAGGCCAGGCACAGCGCTTGGAGGCTAGAATGGACTCACAGAATCACTGAAACCCACTGAGACAGCCTCCTCCAGTGAGACCCCCCACCCCGCCCTGCTGTCCAGTGCCCACACGGTGCCTAGTGCCATGAGGGACCTCCTCACTGCTTCGACTCCGGGGACGGGCGGCCCCCCAGCAGCCCTGTTTGAGGGTGGACCCAACACTAGGCCTCAGATGGCCTCAGATGGCCTGACCACCACCCGCTTGGAGAGACACTCTCCCCGACCCTGTTCGCCTGCCCGGGACTCCAGGGTGCTGCGGGTGTCTGGGTCGGGACCAAGCCCACAGCACTGTGCCCTGAGCTTCCACGCAAGGCCAGTTGAGAGGGACAGAGATGCTGCCCAGGGCACCCACGGTGGCAGGAGGCTCAGGGTCCTTCCCCTGCGTGGTGTCTTCAGGCCTCCGTGGAGGAGCGTCACAGATAACTCCACACAGGAGTCACAGCTTAGAGACCCACAGGTCTCAACAGTCGCATTATCAATGAAGACCGTAAACAGCGTGTCAGGCAAACTGAACAGGCCTAAAACGACACTGAGACTCGTGTCTCCGAGGCCTCGCTGAGCGGGTGAACTGCCAAAGGCACCCCGGCCGCCCGGCCGACCCCCACAGCAGACGGAGACCACAGCAGAGGCCTAGAGGGCCGGGAGCCCCTCCGCTCCAGCCTGCTCTCCGCCAAGGCCACCTGTTCCCCTGCAGAATGGGTGCCAGCAGCCCCCTCACCCGTCTCTCCCGACATCCCCTTGAGATGCAGCCCAAGTCCCTCACTCAGGTCGTGCAGCCCCATCCTTCTGACCCAACTCCTGGGACAGCTGAGCTCCCACCTCACTCAGAACTCAGGGTCTGTGCCTGTGCCACACCCACCTGTGGCTGGCAGCTCATCCCCGGTCCCACTCCCTGTAGCACTGCCCCTGCCCACCCCTACCTGCACCTGCCCGCCCCTGCCTACCCCTACCTGGCGCAATCACATGGTGACCTGCATGCTGCTTTGCTCACATCAACCATTGAGGGGGCTGACGGAGGGTGGAATCCGCCTGTCTCTGCAGATGCCGCCAGCCTGGGCACTGCCTGGCATGGAGGGCATGCTTTTCCCGGGGGCAGAGCCCAGCTGTCCGTGTCCTGGTGGGACCCCACAGCCAGGGCAGGCCAGCTCTCAGTTGTGTACACATTGGGAAAAGATCCTGGCACCAGAGGGCAGAGGCCACAGAGAGCCCAACCCTGGGCAGTGTCCTGGGTGCGGGGGCTCAGCCTGAGCTCTCAGCGGCCCCCACGGACAGTCTCTACAGAGAGGCCGTGTATGGAGCCTTGGCGGTGGAGGGCTCAGGGACTGGACGGTCCCACACTCAAGGGCAGAGGAGGCTCTGGCCAGGTCCAGGGTGCAATTTCAACAGGCTGCAGGGGCACGGGTGTCACGGCAGGCAGGGGTGCCAGGTGGAGGGACAGTCTGCAGCAAAGATCTGGAGGCAGGTGGCAGTGGGGTGAAGGAAGGGGGAAGGCCCAAACTGAAGGGCCTGCACTGTGATGGGGGCTGCCTGGGGCAGGACCCGTGTGCAGCTGCACGCCCCTTCAGGCAGGGCTGGCTGACAGCATCTGCTCTAGACACTGAATTAAGATTCAAATCTTAGCACCAGGCCTCCCCATCCTGCCCAGAGGATGCTAACCCCCTACCAGTAGGGATGTCTGCCCTGCTGGATCCCTGGGGGGAAGGTAAGCGAGCCCCTCAAGGGGGGCAGTTCTTGCCCTGACCTGCTTTGCCTACCCCCAGCACAGTCATGTGTGTTCCGGGCTGGCGGCCGGGGAAGCCGCACGTCTCGGCTAAGGGGTCTCAGCCTGAGGAGCAGCCTCAGGTCTGGCTCTGGAGTGGACACCCTGCAGCACAGGGGTGGGGGCGTCTTTTTCATCTCGAAGCCAAGGCACCCAGAGGCCCAGTGCTCCATGATTTGTGGCCACATGCATGAGCAGTGAGTCTCACGCCACCATGGAAGCGGGTGACCCTGGTGGTCCTGCCAGGACCCGGCCCCAAACCCCTTCCTGGGCCTCTGGCTCCCGGGTCTCCTCTGTGTGGCGGGGCAGAGCCTGGGAACCGGATGCAGCACAGCCCTGCTCGGCGTTCTTTGGGGAGAAAGGCTCCTACAAGCGACGCCTGGGCCCGTTGTCCTGTAGCGCAGTAATACACAATTCTCACTCATCAAAAAACAAACAAAGGCCACCCAACCCCGCTTCCTCCCGGGTCCCCGCCCACATGCAGTGACTAGAGTGGTGGGGGGTGTCAAGGTCTCTTCCCCAAGGCAGAGGAGGCATGGTGGGCGGCCAGACTGCCAACCCGGCCAGGCCAAAAGGCCTTTGGCAGCTTCCTGCCGAGGTTCAGCAGGGACCCTGGGGCTGGCCCTGAGGGGACACGGCTCTGCCCAGTCCCTGGAGTGTCCCCAGGTCTGCTGGGGAAGCCCTGTGGCCGCAAGCCAGGATGACTTTTCCTCTTGGATGCAACCAGATTTCCAAGGGCCTGCGTGGGTGCCCGTCTGTCTACTGTCTACCGCAGAAGTGAACCAGGAACACGACCCCCACTCACCCCTCTGCCCCCGAAGTCACATCCCTCCAGCATGGTCACATGCCTCACCCTGCACCTGAGACTGGAACACCCATTTCTCCTGCCCAAGCCCCAGCTCTGTCCACCCCAGCACATCCTCACAGCAATCACCAGTGCCCCCAAAGCAGCCTCGCTTCCCGACACCCACGCACCACCAGCTGCCACTGGCCAGGCTCCAAACCCGGGTATCGGCCAAGCCTGTGCCTGTCCTTCATGAGGCCGTCCGACAGGCATTCCAGTCAACCACCCTTGCCCTCCCCATTCCTGCCTCCAGCCCGTCTGCCCCCAGTCTCCTAAAAGACCCCTGCCACTGGGGAGCTGCTCATGGAAAGACACCAACTGCAGCAAGGCCCGGATGGTCCCTGGGCCCCAGCCTGTGACAGAGCCTCAGGGCATCTCCCCAGCCCCAGCCAGGCTCCCAGGAAGCTCCAGCAGCTCCTTCCCACCGGGAGGAAGGTCACGGTGCCTCGGCCGCCCCCAGCTCGCCTGCGCCCCGAAGCCGAGGACAGGACGCCCACGCTGCCCAGCCACGGGCTCGGAGGGTGTTGCTCCTCAAAACTCCCTGCCCAGCCCTCCCAGCTTTAGGAAGAGGACTTTTCCTCTTGGGTGCAGCCGGGAGAACGCAGTCAGCTGCGCTCCGCGGTCCGCAGAGCACCGTTTCCTTTTTGAGACGGAGACCCAGGGCCCGTAGCGTGGAAGCAAAGCCGCCTCCCAGCCTTGGTCTGGCCCCTCCTCTGAGGGCAGCGGGCCCGGGGAAGAATCCACGTCCCAGGCGTCCCTGGAGCCTCCGACCCAGAGCAGAACGGAAATGCGGTGGAGGGCGCCCCTGCCAATCCCGGCACCGAAGACGCAGGCCGCGCCCTGGGCTCGGGCTCCAGCCCCGTCCCGCCTCCCACCGCTCAGAGCCAGGCTGAAGGCAGGCAGCAGCGGGGGCGGGGCTGGCTTGCACTCTGGTGGGCAGGATGCTCCCCCTTCACACTCACACACACATACACACTGTCTCACACACACTCCACTCACACACACACAAACACACACTCTGATATACCCACACATCACACACATTCACTCACACACACACATTCAAACACTCATACTGATACACTCTGACACACAAACTCACTCAAACTTTCACACTCACGCTAACACACTCATACACTCACACATACACTCACACTGACACACACATTAACTCAATCAAACATGACACTGACACATACACTCTGACACACATTCACACAAACACATACACATTCTCACAATCACACACACATGCACTCACACACACTCACACAGTCACACACTTAAACCCTCACACACACACTCATACACTCACAGCCACACACTAACACACACACTATTACACACATTCACACTGACACAAACACACACACTCCACTCACAATCACACTCACACACATCCTCACAGTCATAATCACTCACTCAAACTGTCTCACACTCATACAATGACACACCCCCTCACACTCACAATCACACTCAACACACACAACCTCTCACACACACACATTCTCACACTCATACTGTCACACATACAGTCATTACACTCACACTCACACTTACACATGGTCATAATCACACACACACACTCTAACACCCTCACACACACACATACCCTCACACACACTGACTCACACAGTCACATACACATTCACTCCCTCACTCACACACACACACACACGCTCAGTCATCACAGTCACACACACACAGAATCACACACACACATTCTCACACACACACTAACACAATCATGACACACAAATACTGACACACACACCCTCACTAACACACACACACCCTCACAGACATACCCACTTTCACACACATACACTCCCACACTCACACACTAACACACTCACACTCATACCCTCACACACCCTGACACACAAACATTCTCACACACTCACTGTCACACCCACACACACAGTCATACCCACCCACTCTTGCTGACACACACTCACACTCAGTCATAATTACACTTGCATTCACCCACTCACACACTCACCCTCGTAGTCACATTGACACACACACTCACACAGTCATAAGTATTCACACACTCACACCCTCACACACTGACACTCTCACAAACACACTCAGAGTCACACACTCACTTTCACACACTCTCACACTCACACAGTCATAATTACACCCTCACACACACTCACACCTTCGCACACCCACTCACACTGACACACAGTAACACTCACTTTCATACACTCACACTCATTCCCACACTAACACACACACACGCTCACAGTCACTCACAATCACCCCCACACACATTCAATCATACATTTACACGGACACTCCATAATGACTCACCCTCACACACTCACTCACATTCACACACTGACAGTCATAATTGTTCACACCCTCACACACCTTCACACACCCTCACACTGACATTCACACTCACAAACAGTCATACTCACTTTCATGCACACAATCACATACGCTCCCTCATTCACATGCACAGTCACGCATTCACAATCACACACACTCACACAAACTCATACACTCACATATACTCACATACATTCACACTCACACTCACACACACAGACTCAGTCACACTCACACTCAGACACACACAATCATCACTTATACTCACACCCTCACACTCACACTTTCACATTCAATCATTACACCCTCACACAAACTCACACCCTCACACACTCATACAAGATCATATTCACACACACACACACACTCACACTCATACAGTCACACACACACTCAGACACACTGACACTGTTATAATCACTCACACACATCCTCACACTGACAGTCATAATTACACCCTCACACACAAACTCAAACTCACACCCTCATGAACTCACACTCACACTCACACATTCAGACTCAGTCACACACTCAGACTCACACACTCAGCAATCACATTCACACACCCTCACACTCACGCTCACACTCACACCCTCATTTACACTCAAACACACATTCACAAAAACACTCACACTCACACCCTCATTTACACTCAAACACACTCACATTCACAAAAACACTCTCACACTCACTGACACTAACACACATTCACACTCACATTCACATACACAGTCAAACACACACTCGCAAACACACTATGATCACACATGCACTTATACCCTGACAATCAGGTTTACACACAATCACACTTACACACACTCACACACAGACTCACACATTCAGTCATAATCACACTCACACACACACTCAGACTCACAGTCATCACTTACACTAACACACCCTCACACTCACACTGAGTCATAATTACACACACACTCAAACTCGCACCCTCTCTCACACTCACACTGACACACACATTCACACAGTCACACTCAAACTCACACTCACATACACTCACACTCACTGATACATTCACTCACACAGTCATAATCACACACCCTCACACTCAGTCATAATTACACCCTCATACTCAAACTTACACCCACGCACCTAAATTCACACACACTCACACTCAAACTCATACTCACACACTCACACACTCATATTTACACACTCAAACTCACACACTCACATTCACACTTAGTCACACAACATTCATACTGATACTCAGGCTCAGACTCACAGTCATAAGTACACTCACTCTCACCCTCACACTCACACTCACATTCACACACACATTCAATCTCACATATACTCACACACACACACTCAGTCACACAACAGACTCACACAGTCATAATCACACTCACATCCTCACTCACACTGAGTCAATTACACCCTAACACAAACTCACACTCACCCACTCACACTTACACTCACACACACATTCACACACACTCTTAGACTCACACTCAGACTCACACTGAGACACAGTAATAACACACACACACCCTCTCGCACTCACTCTCACAGCCATTACACCCTCACACTCAAACACCCTCACACTTACAATCACACAATCACAGTCACATTCACACACTCACACATACACTCACACTTGCACACTCAAATCCACACTCACACACTCACATTCACATTCAACTCACACTCTCACACACTCAGTCACTCTCACACACACACTTGCTTACAGACACATTCACACTCAGTCATAATCACTGTCACATCCTCACACTCTCACATTCATATTAGTAACAATTACAAAATCACACTCAAACTCTCATACCCTCACACACTTACAAACACATTCACACACTCAAACTCACACTCACACTGAGACACACATTCACACTCACATTGACACACACACTCACAGTCACACACTCAGTCATAATCATATACATTCACACCCTCACACTCACACACTCACACTCACACTCAGACTCACACAACATTCAGTCATAATCCTCACATTCACACTTGCACACTTAGTCATAATTACACCCTCATACTCAACCTCAATCATACCCTCAGTCACACTCACACTCGCATACACTCACTTTCACAGTCATACACTCACATTCACTCAGTCATAATCACTTACACTCACACCTACCCTCACACTCACTCTCACTCACACTCAGTCATAATTACACTCAAACTCACACTCAAATTTACACTCACACACTCATATTCACACACATTCACTCAAACTCACTCACACTTAGTCACACTCACACACTCACACAGACTCATACTCAGCCATACTCACACTCACTCTCACACTCACATTCACAGTCATAATTACACCCTCACACTCAAACTTACACTCACACCCTCACACTGACAGACACACTCACACATTCACACACACTCACACTCAAGCTCACAATTACACCCTCACACACACACGTACAGTCACACTCAAACACTCAAACACAGACTGACACACTGTCATAATCACACTCACACCCTCACACACTCTCCCTCACAGTCATAATTACACCCTCATAGTCAAACTCACATACACCCTCACTCACAATGACACACGCTCACACTCACATTCACACATTCACACTTGCACTCACTCACACTCACATTCAGACACACACACACTGAGTCATAATCACAGCCACACACTCAAACTCACACTCACATCCTCACACACCCACCTTCACACAATAACACTCACCCAAACTC
The DNA here is from genome assembly GCF_001604975.1 of Cebus imitator. Classification (NCBI taxonomy): domain Eukaryota; kingdom Metazoa; phylum Chordata; class Mammalia; order Primates; family Cebidae; genus Cebus; species Cebus imitator. The sequence continues at coordinate 207,151 of NW_016107870.1, forward strand.
ACACTCACACTCACACTCACCCACAGTTACACACACACACACTCAGAGTCAGTCATAATCACAGACACACAGCCTCACACTCAACTGTCTTACACTCACAATTACACCCTCACACTCAAACTCACACTCGCACCATCACTCATACTCACACTGATTCACAATCTCACACTCACAGTCACACACACTCAGACTCACACTCAGACTCAGTCACACACAGACTCACAGACTCAGACACACTCATAATCATTTACACTCACGGACTCACTCAAACTCACACACACACACTCACACTTTCACTCACACTCAGACTCACAGTAGTAATCAGTTACACTCACAGTCATACCCTAACACAAACTCCTACTCACATTCATACACTGAAACTCAAACTAACACACACTAACACATTCACACACCCACACACACTCACATTCGCATACCCTGGAACTCACAATCGCACACACCCAGACTCACACTCACAATCACACTCAGATTCACACTCAGACTCACACTCACACACAGACTCAGTCACTCACACACTGAGACAGACTCAGACTCACACTCGCATTCAGTCAGACTCACACTCACACTCAGACACACTCA
>NW_016107870.1:209645-214569 GCF_001604975.1 Cebus imitator
TCACACTCAGTCACTCACACACAGTCACTCACACTCACGCTCAAACTCAGGCTCACACTCAGACTCAGACACACTCAGACTCACACTCACACTCAGACTCAGTCACACTCAGTCACTCACACTCACACTCAGATTCACACAGACTCACACTCAGTCACTCACACAGACTCAGACTCACACTCTCACACTGACTCACACTCAGACACTGATGCACACACTCAGACACACTCAGACTCAGACTCAGTCACACTCACTCAGACTCACATTACTCAAGTCACTCACACTCTGACTCACACTCACTCAGTAAGACTCACACTCACACACACTCACACTGTCTCAGTGACACACACACTAAGCAACACCCTGTCACACTGAGACACACACACAAACTTTCTCAGACTCACACACACACATACACACTATCGCACACACTGACTAACACACACTAACACACACACCGATGCACAGACACATTCACTCAGTCACACACTCACACTGACACTGTTGCTTACACTCACACTCAGTCACACTTACACTCTCAGTCACACTGACAAAGATTCACACTTACACACTCATAGACTCACACACTTACACTTTCACACACACACACAACTCAACCACCCACACTCTAACTCACACTCTCTGACCCACAGTGACACACTTACACTCTCAGACTTACTCTCACACTCATGCTCACACTTATTCAATATCACACTCACTGACACACAGTCACACACTCACACTCATGCTCACTGTCTCACTCACACTCAGTGTCACACTCACACTCAATTCACATTCTAACGTGCTCACTCACATGCAGACTGACATACACACTATCACACTTACACACTCACACTAACTCACTGTCACTATAACACACACTCTCACAGTCACACTCAAACACAAACACACACATACACTCACACTCTAACTCACACACAGACATACACAATCTCACACGCACACTCATTCACACTCACTCAGACATGCACAACTACACTTTCTCACACACACTCACACACAGACACCCCCACTCACATAAACACTCTCACTGTCACACACTCACACTAACTCAATCACACACACACAGATACACTCACACACTGTCTCACACACTCCCTCTCAGTCACCCACACACATTCTCACACTGACTCAATCACTGTAACACAATCACACTTAGTCCCATTGTCACACACACTCACAGACTCACACAGAGCTCAATCACACAGACACACTGAGAGACACATATACACTCAGACACACACTCACTCTCACACTCACACTCAGTCACACACTTACACACACACACTAAATCACCCACTCTAACACTAAATCACACACACACTGACACGGAAATATACTCACCCTGTCATACACTCTCACACACACGCACACACACTCAGTTGCACACTCACACTAACTCAATAACTCAGTGACACACTGATATACACTCACACACACTAACACACACTGACACACTGACGCACTGTCACTTATACTGACACATTCACACACATTCTCACTGTCACACACACACTCTTACACTCCACTCACACACACACTCACATTCACTCACACACATACACACACATCACACACTCACACTCACACTTTTACTCACATACATACTCTCATACTCACATTGACACTCATACTCACACTCAGAGTCTCACACTCATTCCCACACACACACTCTCAACCTCACACACACCTGCAAACTCACAGGCACAGCCTCCCCCATCACCCACCCTGGGGCTGAGAAATGATCTCACCAGCTCCGTTGGTGCCCAGTGCAGCTGCGGTCAACGCACAGATATGCCCAGACACATGCATGCCCAGGGCCGCACTTGCCTTGAACGCACCACTTAGACCACGCTTCTCGGTGATGGGACCCCTCCAGCCCAAGCAAGGCCCAGGTGGGTCCAGTCGGCCCCACCCGGAGGCTCCCACTCCACCCATGCTTCTAGCCACTCCCTGGCACCTGCCCCCACCACTCCAGACCCTGTGGGTGCCCCCAGCATACACACCGTGGGGCTGGCAGGGGAAAGGGGTGCCAGAGGGGGCGGGATGGGCACCGCGGTTCCCCATGCCCCGCAGGCGATGGCCAACTTTGGCTGCAGCAGCCCAGGGTCCAAGCCTTCCCCTCTGGAGGCTGGCATGGGACTGAATGCATGGGCACGGGCCTGGGGGCGGAGGTACGCCCCGGGACCCCACAGCCACCAAGGGTCAGGCACTGGGGCTGCAGGAGGCCAGTGGAGGGATAGCCACTCACCAGCTGAAAAATGCAGAGGCCGATGAGCACGCAGCAGCCAGAGCAGAAGCCCATGGTGCCACCTGTGCCCAAGTCCTCCAAGTGCCCAGCACTTGGCCCTCGCCCCCACCCCTGTGGCCTCCATGGCCCCCGCGTTGCAGCCCTGCCCCCTCTGTGTCCCATTCCCACCTCCCCGTCTCCTCTGCCCCCGCACCAACAGCTGCGCCACATCTCACCCGCCCCCGCCTGCAGCCCCTGGAGACTTTGTGACAGCCAGAGAGAGGGCTCAGGACCCTCCTTAAAGGGGCGATGGCGCGGCTTCTCAGGCAGCGAGCGAGGGACAGTGCAGTGGCCCCAGGACTGACCCACAGCTGAGGGGAGCCCATCCCGGACACGGCAGGGAAGACCGGCGTCGCCGCCTCCCACCCCTAGGATGACCTGCCCAGCACTGGGCCTTCTTACTTGAGATCCCATCAACCTTCCCCATAGGGGTCCGAGTGCCCCCACTCGTCCCCGAGGGGTTTTCTTTGAAAGCCTCAGAGATGCCTTGGCTTGGAGAAGTCCTGGACCTGGATCCAAAGCTCAGAGGTCCCCTCCACAGGCTGACGGGTGAGGACTCAGGAGTAGTGAGCCGAGCTCACCCACCGCCCAAGGGAGCACACCTGCTGGAAGGCTGAGACCTGAAGGCCAGGTCTGCTCTAACTGCTCGACCCAGTGTCTGCCTGAGCAGGAGGGACCTGGGGCGCCCAGGGTTGGGACAGCCTGTGTCCCTGTGCACAGTGGACACAGGACCCAGCTGTCGAGGGGAGGTCCTGGGGACTGGGTGGGGCTGAGCCTGGTGAAGCCTGCACTTCCGGAGGAAGTTGTGCAGGAGGGAGGGGATGATCCCAGCCAGGACCCAGGGGAGCAGAACCTGGATACAGGGAGCCAGAGTGACCACCGGACCGAGGGCCTATGGGGACAGGACAGTGGGAGATGATGGCTGCCAGCCGGCCAAGGCTTCCACTTGGTCTTTACTTAGTGGCCGAGCAGGCTCCCTGACTGCCACCCACCCCTGAGGAGCCTGAGATGGGTTTCCATGGCAACCTGAATTCCTGCCTGGTCTGTGATTTTACAAATTACTGAGGATTCCTGCCTTCCTAACTTTGGTTGTGCGTTTCCCGAAGTCCCACGGAGCAGGAGGGGTTCACAAAAAACCAAGGTTCAGGTTTTCTGCTCTGTGGCAAACCACCCCACGTCTCTAATCCAGGCTCATGATGTGGGGGGGTAGTGTCCACTCCGAAGGCTGTGGAGGGAGTGGGAAGCCTCCGGATGTTTGCTGCATGGTGGGGAGATAGGAATATTCTGGAATGAGAGGGTGGTGATGGCCGTGCAGCTCTGTGAACATGCTGAAGACCACTGAGTGTCACACTCTAAAAGCATAACTGTTATGGTTTGGGGATTATATCCCAATGTTTAAAAGATGTGAAAAAATTAATGTTTATTTATACAATACATTGATTTTAAATATAGTGGTACCACCCTCCCTCCTGCCCCACAACCCTGCTTCCTCCAGGCACTTGGAGCGGTTGATGGAATGAAGGACATGACCCCTAGAAGATGACTCACAAAGGTGCCTGGTAAGCAGAGGAAGGCCCGGAGCCGGCTGCTGAGGTCCTGGGTTGGGGGGCACTCAGCCCTGCCTGTGTGCGTGGACCCTTCTCTCTCGGCCTGTCCTGGGGAGGCTGCCTGGACATGCATGTGCCTTGCAGCTCTGTCCTCCCAGGCTGCTGCTCTTCCTCTTGAAAGCAAAAGCCTTCACTCATGGAGGATGTGACGATGCCCTAGTGCCTCTCACGGGAGTGCCGGTGTCAGAGCCAGGAGCCGTCATGGGCACCTCCTGCTCCGAAGTTACAAGTCCTGGCGAAGGGCTCTGGACAGCCCCTTTGAGGGGTCCGCAGAGCAGGTCCGCACAGAGCCCGCACCCGCACAGCCTGCCCTGGTGCACACTGAGGGCAGCAGCCAGCCGTGGCGACCCAGGCGCAGTGTCAGCCGAGTGAATGTCAGAGCAGCCCTGGCAGGCCGGTCCGTTTCCACACCTGGTTTGTGGATGACAGAGTTGTGACCTGTCCCAGGTCAGTTGTTGGGGCCTGGCCACCTGTAGGTGGTGAGGTTTTCTCTGACACTTTATCTGCTCTCATTCTTGTTCGAATTCCTTCAGCCTAAGTGTGGCAGTTTTGAAAGTGGAATGGCACCACATCTCCATTCTTACACAGAACCCCCTGTGGGAAGACCCTTGCCGGAGCCGGACTTCAAGGCAGCAAGAAACAGCAATGAGCATAGCCACACCTGAGGACAGGAGGGCTGTCTCCAGGCCCCCAGCAGGACTGTCGCCTACGGGACTGGGGAATGGGGCCGGAACGTCATCGCCTGCCCACCTGGAGGACTGTGGGCAGAGCTGGAACAGTCACACAGGAAAATATCCCGCAATTTCCAGAGAGTAAAACCTGATGCTCCTACTGAGGTGTAATGGACGAGGGGGACAGTGATGGACAGTGACAGTGATGGACAGTGGGGGACAGTGAGGGACAGTGACAGTGATGGACAGTGGGGGACAGTGATGGACTGACAGTGATGGACAGTGGGGGACAGTGATGGACAGTGGGGACAGTGATGGACAGTGACAGAGGACAG
>NW_016107870.1:214965-248840 GCF_001604975.1 Cebus imitator
GGACAGTGATGGACAGCGGGGGACAGTGATGGACAGTGACAGAGAAGGACAGCAACCGGACAGCTGCCCCAGTCAGCACAAACGCAGGCCGAGTGGGGCCCATGCATTCCTGGGAGGACTGGCACACTGGGAAAGGCCTCCAGGACACAGAGCTTGAGGACAGTGACAGCTTGTTCAGGCCAGGACTGTGTGTCCTCTCCTGTTTTCTTTCTTAGGAAACCCGGTGTGTTCGTTTTCTGGGACGACCATAACAAATTCCCATAACCCAGTGGGTTAAAGCAACGGAAATTTATTCTGTCGCGGTTCTGGAAGCTAGACGTCTAACATCGAGGTGTAGGCAGGGCTGCAGCCTTTGAGGGTCTTCAGGTGGGTCCTTCCTGCCCTTCCCGCCCCTCCCAGCTCTGGTGACTTCCGGCGTCCTTGGCCTGCGGCCACATTGGTCTCCACCGCTGCCTTCACATGACTTGCTCCTCTCCGCATGTCACTTTTTATGCTTGTGACGGCGCTGAGGGCCCCCCTTGTGATCCAGCGTGCTTGTGACGGTGCTGAGGGACCCCTGTGTAATCCAGCGTGCTTGTGACGGCGCTGAGGGCCCCCCTTGTGATCCAGCATGTTTGTGATGGTGCTGAGGGACCCCCGTGTAACCCAGAGTGCTTGTGATTGTGCTGAGGGCCCCCCTTGTGATCCAGCATGTTTGTGATGGTGCTGAGGGCCCCCCTTGTGATCCAGCATGTTTGTGATGGTACTGAGGGACCCCTGTGTAACCCAGCGTGCTTGTGATGGTGCTGAGGGCCCCCTTGTGATCCAGCATGTTTGTGACGGCGCTGAGGGATCCCTGTGAAATCCAGCGTGCTTGCCACGGCGCTGAGGACCCTCCTGTGTGATCCAACAGCTCTCATGTCGAGATCCTTACATTTGCAAACTCCTGGCTTCCAGCAATTCTCCTGCCCTGGTGTCTCAACATGCTGGGTTGCAGGTGTGAGCCACTGTGCCAGGCCTAGATTTGGGGGCCACCATTCAGTCGCTGCCCCTGGAGCGGCGAGGACGAGGCTCTGGGGCATGAAAGCTGCTCTCCCACATCCCCAGCAGCGCCAGCCCACCCTGCAGGGCAGATCTTCCTTGTCGTGGAAACAACTGGAAAAGGATTGGAAGAGAAACCTGGGCGGTTCCCGGCAGGGCTGCCTGCAGGGCCTGTGCAGGGCTTTGAGGGCCCCTCTGCTGTCAGCATCCCTACACCCCTGCCCCAAGAGCAGCCGGAACTGCACGTGCACAGATACTTTCAGATGGAAGTGGGAGAAATTTCAACTGCATCCAACACTCCTGGAAAAGGATGGGCCAATCACCTGTGGGTCCCATGTCCCCCTCCAGGGCACAGCCCGACCTGTCATGGGACCCGCAGGCGATGCTGCTGACTGTGCTCTCCCTTTGAAAGAAAAGGGTGCTGGGTGGTTTCCAGTTTACCGCAGACACACAGAGAGGCCCCACTCTGGCTCGGAGCCTGGCCCGGGTCGGGTCTCTCCAGTCCCAGCTTCTCCCTCCCGACTGGAAAGTCCCGCCCAGCAGTGCAGCAGCATGTGCTCCCAGAGTGGGAGTCAGCTGGCTGGACTTCAGGGCAGCCAGGACATTTGCCTGCGGTGGACGTTTTCCCGGAGGTTTCTTGGGAGTTGCCGAAGGTTGTTTCCCACTGGCTTCAGACGAGGCTTCCTGGGTGAGATTCTTCTTCCCTGGCCCCTCAGGATGCACGTGGTCCCGTCCCCCGCGTTGTCCCCTGCAGTGCCCCCCCCCCCCCGGAACTCCATTCCCACACTCGGGACCCACCCAGATGCCAGCTGCCTGCAGAGCAGCACGCCCCCCACTTCCGGCCCTGATGGCAACACTCTGTCCCCACCCCATTTGGAATTGTTGTTTGTCGGAAATGCTGTTTTCCCACCCGCCTTCTTATTCCCGGAGGCAGAGGCGCGTCAGCTTCCGGGGCTCTGTCCCCGCGTCGCCCTGGCTTCTTTGGCAGCGCCGCCTCTCCGTCACTCGGACCGTCCTGAAAGGACAGTGTGGCTGTGCGGGCTGTGTGTGCACATCCTCGGGCTGGCGGCAGACAGTGGTCTTGGCCGGAGCATAGCCGTCACACTCTCCCTGGGACTGTGAGCCCTCGGCGGAGGGGTCGGGGGGCAGCTAGGATCGTGGCCACAGCTCCCGGAGGTGAGCCCCCCAGCCACCGGCTGTCTTCCTGAGCCTGCCCTCCACCCCCCTCCAGTCTCGCCATTCCTGACTTCCCTCCAGGCTCCTGTTGCTGGTGACCGCAGACCCAGCCCCAGGGCTCTCCTGTCCTTCCTGTCAGGGGTCCTTTCCCAGAGGTCAGAACCATGGGTGGGTGGGCCTGTCCCGGGAGAGTCACATCGCTTGTTAACGGGAAGACTCCTTTGGCTCCTGTGCGCACATGTGGGGCCTCTCTCCCCAAGGGCTACTGTGAGCCTGGGAAGCCGGGGTGGTGTCTCCTGCCCCAGAGAACAGCCCCCGTGCACCTGGCATGATCGCCCATGCCCTCCTGAGGTTCTGCAGACTTTCTCCTCCGCCTCAGCTGAGTCTCCCACACGGAGCAGGCAGAAACCAAGTGGAGGCCTCCCGGGTTCCCAGTCCTGGGGCTGGTGCCCACCTGCCTCCTCAGCCTTCAGTTGCATGGGTGGCCGCAGGCGTCAGGGTGTGACGGCCAATGTGGTGGTGAATGTGCTGGTCAGAGGTCTCTGCATCCTCCACACCTCCGGCCAGATGCAGCCCAGCCTGTGTCCCTTCCCAGCTTGACTGAGGGACGGCAGAAAGCCACGACCCCGAGCCCACGCGTCCTGGGTTCCTGGTGCTTTGCCATGCCCCTGGTCCTGCCGCAGCCACCTCCTGGCTGGGCCCCGAGCCTACCCGGCAGCACTCACCTTCAGGGAGTGGGGAGCTCGGGAGAGGAGAGCAAACAGGTGTCAGTGGAGAGGGTGCTTCCTGACACGCGGTGGGCCCAGGCTCCTGTGGTCTCCCGCCTTGGCCATTCCATCCATCTGTGGGAGGACCTTGGCCTCTCTGCGGTCAGAGCAGCACTCTCAGGCCTCGGGATTGCAGCCACAGCCACTCCCTGGCTGGGAGCTCAGCTCACCTGGGTGCAGAGGAAGCTTTGACAGCAATGGTTGGTGTGGCTCATCTCAACCACCTCACAGCCCTCGCAGCCCCGCAGCCCCGTCCGGATCCCGCCCAGGATCCCTCCTACTGAGCCTACGCTAGGCTTCATCCTTCCCCAGGCTCCATGCCACCAGTAAGAACAGCCAGGCCAATGCAGACTACACCCCTTGGCCTCTGCCGGGACTGGGCATACTGCCCTGTGCTCGCCCAGCGTGCTGCCCCGGCCCCTGGAAGACCCTGTGTGGGCCTCGAAGCGGTCAGCCTGACCACAGGACCCTGCCCACCTTCTGTGATCCTTGTGTTTAGAACGAAACCTCTGTGGCTCTCGAGTCTGGAACTGACACTGATATCTCCCCATCACAGGGCACACCTGGCCTCGGCCCAATGGACAGCTGGCTCCACACACCCTCCTCTGTCTATCCCAAGAGGGCATTGCAGACTTCTGGGTACAAACCCCTGCTCTACCACTTAGCATCTTCTTAACATCAGGCAAATCATTGAATTGTACTGTGCCTTGGTTTCCTCATCTGAACAATGGGTTCACATCGAGTGTGCACAGTTTTGTGGTTTAAATGTGCTCTTCCTCATCAAGCCCACGGCTGTGATTCTGGCCAGTGCTTGGCAAGTGTGGGCCTCTGGCATGAAAGGGAAATTGGAGACCTTGTTCCACAGACGGGTGACCCGAGTCCGGGAAAGGCAGCGATTTGCTGCAGGTCCCACGACTTCACCGGTGACCTGGGCTCCTGCCTGGCTCACTGCAGCTTCGCTCCTCTCACCTGCCCGTGGCCCAGGTGGGCACCAACAGCCGCCAGCTCAGTACAGCATTCGCTGGGAGGTTCTCGTTTCACTGTTTTTGTATTATTCTGTTTGGTTTTATTCACATCAAGCCTTTCAAGAGCCTCAGGGAGGAAGCCACAGAGATAATCACATCACTATAACTGAAAATTAGTGGACAGCTGGCAGTCCTAAAAGAAAAACGAATTAAAGATTTCAGATGGGGACGAAGAATGTGTTCCCTTTGCAGGGCAGGTCCTGTACCCTCCCCACTCCACTGCCAGATCCTGCCACTGTGAATGAGCTTTGGCCCCTTCATGAGTTGGTCACTGCAAGCCTTGAGGGAGGCGAGGTTGTTGTGGATGCTGTGAGGAGCAGGCTACTGTGTCCTGGGAAGGGCCACACCTGTGATCGGAGCTCTGGGGACTGGGCCCATGCTCTGGGGGTGGAGGTAGCCCCAGACCTCCCAGAGTCCGGGTGGGCCTGGTTGACGGGGCAGCACTCTGACTTAATTGCCTTACAATCAGAAAACTGGAGGTTCAGCTTCCACTGGTTGGTTACCCAGGGTCAGATGTTGGCTCCAACTGTGGCCCTTCCAAGACTGCCTCCCCTTTTCCTCCCCTCCGTTTCAGCTTCTCAACCTTCATAGTCCACCTCTTCCAGGCAGCCCACGGTGACTAATCCAGCACATGGCTCCCACGCTCTGAAATCATGGCACCTGCACAGTCCTGACCACGAGGCCTGGTACCGAAAACTACTGTCCCAGTTGCCACTTGAGTAGACGCTGCTGGTGCCTGTGCACATCCCCATGGCCCTCCTGCTTCTGTGCATGCCAGTGGCTTCTTAATGCAGGAACTGGCGACTCCCTCCTGAGGGCAAATAAACGGCACTGAGGCACCATTTGGTAAACACGAGACCTGCCGCCATCAGAAGACCGACAATCCCAAGTGCTGACAGAGACGCAGAGCGGCTGCGCCTCACACATCGCTCGCAGAAGTGTGAAAGGCTTTGCACTTTTTTTTTCAGTCTTGCTCTGTGGCCCAGGCTGGAGTGCAAGGATCACAATCTCGGCTCACTGCAACCTCTGCCTCCCGGGTTCAAGCAATTATCCTGCTTCAGCCTCCTGAGAAGCTGGGATTACAGGCATGTGTCACCACCCCTGGCTAATTTTTGTATTTTTAGTAGAGACAGGGTTTTGCCATGTTGTCCAGGCTGGTCTTGAACTCCTGACCTCAGGTGATCTGCCTGCCTCAGCCTCCCAAAGTGCTGGGATTACAGGTGTGAGCCACCACATCTGGCCACTTAGCACGTTTTAATAACGTTCCATACACATCCAACACCCAGAAATTTCACTTCTAGGTAATTACTCAAGAGGAAGAAAAAATATGCTACAAAAAGCCCTTTCCAGGCAGCTTTATTCATGTTAACCAAAACGTAGAAACAACTCCTGTCCAAAGTGTGAACGGATGAAGTAATGTAGTGTGTTTTGCATGGCGCACTACTCGGCAATAAAAAGGAACCAGTTATGGATGCATGCAACGTGGCTCAATCTCAGAACCTCGTGTTAAGGGAAAGAAGCCATCACCAAAGTGTATTTTGCACGACTCTACTTGTGTGATATTCCAGAACAGGCAAAACTAAGACACGGAGATGTCGGAATGAGAAGCGTGGCTGCCTCTGTTGGGAATATCTATAACTGACCGGGGTAGACGCTACCTGGGGGTATGCATCTGTCAGGACTCGCCGAACTGAACGTTTTGCGGTGCGCAGCCTTTACCTCAGTACAAATGTTTATTCTCCGTGGTCAGTCAGATCAAGGAGGAACACGTGGCATGCACAGAAAAGCACAAAAGCAAACCCAAAAATTACCTGCAATTAACCTCCCACGGGTGATCGCTTTTCCGGCTTTGCACCTTCCTAGTGCAGACTCGGCTCCCACCATGGCACACCCGCGCCCTGGGGCATCTGCGTGGCAGGGGCGGGGCCCGCGGTCCTCTCAGCCGCGCCGCCTCCCGCCGGGGCCCAAAGGCTCGGCTGGTGGGAGACTCAGACCGAAGCGCGGGAGCACGGGCCCCAGGACGCACCCCCCACCCCCGTGCCAGTCCCCGGTCGCCCGCTGCCCACTGCCCGTGGCCCTCGCCTCCCTGCCTGTCGCCCGCTGCCCCCGGTCCTGCTACCCCCGATCCCCTGCCGGTCCCCGGCTGTCCCGGCCCCATCGCCCCGGCCCCCGTTGTCGGCCCCGGAGAACGCGCCATCCCGGAGCCACCCCAGCTTCCTCCCGCGGACGCACGGACGCATCTCCCGCCCGGCCGCCGAAGGCTGCCCTCCCCCGCCGCCGCCGCCTCAGCTGCGCTCCGGGGCCCCGGGAGGGGTTGGACGGCGCGGCCGCGCGTCTCCACGGCGACCGGGCGGCCGCGCGTCTCCACGGCGACCGGGCGGCCGCGCGTCTCCACGGCGACCGGGCGGCCGCGCGTCTCCACGGCGACCGGGCGGCCGCGCGCCTCGGGGCTGGGCCTGGGGCCTGAGGCGGAAGTCCCACCCCCGCCGGCTCCCGCGAGACCTTGCGAGCGCGACGTAGCCGGAAGCTGGTGGCGGCTGGTGGGCACCCGGGCGCGTCCCCGTTGCAGTGCGGCGGCCCGACCCCGGCTCTGGCCTGACCCCGGCGGCCCTGTCCGCCTCCTGCCAGGTAAGGCCCCGGCTCCCGCGGCGTTGCCCCCGGCGTTCGCGGGCAGACCTCCCCGCCGCGGCCGCCCCCGCCCGGACCCCGCTCCGCCCCGAGGCCGCTGCCCAGAGCTCGGCGGCGCCCACCCCGCGGCCCCCCATCCCCTCGGCGCTGGACGCCCCGGTGCCGCCCCCGCCCCCCGCGCCCCCTTCCCTCCGAGGCTGCCCTCCACCCGCGCCCCGGGCCTGGGATCCCCCGCCGGTTACGCGAGTCCGGAGGGCCCCTGCCCGCCCCCGTCGCCGCCCAGGGCGCGAGCAGGACCCGGCCGCGGCCCCTTCGGCCCCCTCCTCCCGAGCTGCTCAGGACCCAGGACTGGGCCTGGGCCCCACCCCGTAGGAGGTGGGGGTTCTGCCCGCTGTCATCAGAAGGGGGTGTCGCTGGCCCGGTCTCGTCAGAAACGGCGGCCGCAGCTCGCCGGGTTTCCTCCTCGCCCTTTGACGTGGCTGCCTGTCTTGAGGGAGGGGAGACACCGGGAAGGGGCTTTTGAAACTTTTTCCCCTTCTGTGGGTTTGGAAGAACTGTGCCTCCTGTCTGTTCTGTTAAACGCCTTGATTCCGGGCCACCAGTTCTGGGAAGCAGTTCTGCTCGTTTTCTGCAGGTCTCGTTAGTGTTCCTGCATGCTCCCCTAATTTTAGCAGCAAAGTTTGGCTCTGAAGTGGCCCAGGGCACCGAAGCTGCGAGCTTCGTTTAGGCGCCCCTCTCAGGGTTGAGGTCATCTGTCCTTGAGGAGGAAGGGCCGCTGTTCCTGCGCGTGGGTCCTTGGGTGCTTCGGACCCAGCATTTCTGCTCGTCGCTGTGTTACAGCCCTGGGGCCTGAGCAGTGTTCTTCAGTGTCCGTTTTGATCTCACCTATTGCGAGTGTTCCAGCTTAACGGATCCTGAGTTTCGAAGTCCCAGCGGCGTCCGAGCTAATACAAAGTGTCCTCGTCGGGTTTGACGTTTGCTGAAGGTATGTGCATTTGCAGGAGGAGGTATAGTTTTACATCTTGGTTGCAGGTGTTAAAAGTTCCTCGATTATTTTTCAAGGTAAACCATATTTGTCCTTTTGAAGGTTGGGAGGTATTTGCTTTTGTGTTATTAACTTTAACGTCAGGGAACTGGCGCTCATGAATACCCAGAATTAGTCACATAGAGGAGTTACTTCTAAATCCAAGGAAAGTCCTTTATTTTTTTGCACATTTTCTCCCTGCAGTAGTCCTGTGAGTATCCTGTGTATTTTACAGTTAGAAATTCAAGGAGCGTCTCATGGTTCTGAGTTTTGTTTGCCTGTGTCTGTTGGCCAATATGTGAGCCGCTGAGAGCACGCATGGTGCTGTGGGAGGGAGCGAGTGCCTCCGCATGGGCCATGGCTTCTGTGTGTGCCTGCCGTGAGAAGAGTGTGTCCCAACGCCCTTGTAAGCTCAGCCCTGCTACCCTCGGCGCCGGGACCTCTCCAACCCGGCTTGGCCCCTTTCCACCTTCAGTGCTGTGTTCGGGTGGACGCTCAGTTTGATGACAGTGTTGCCTCAATGAGTCATGCTGGGGTCCAAGTCTATGCGGTCAGGAGTAAGTGTTCAGACCTGCCTCATGCTCTGTGGCTCCTGGGCGCTCTCACACGAGGCACAGAGAATCATGGAGTAGAAGGCAGCCCAGGGTGAACTTTTGGCTTTGTTTTGATGAACTGCAGAAAACAGATATTTATTTCCTGACTTTGAATGGGTTTAGAGTAAGTGCTGGTGAGTGATAGGAGTCATGGGCCTCAAAATCCAGGAACTCTGGCTGTGCAGAGAGTTGGGACCCCCCCCCCCCGCCCCGTGAATACCTTGTTTCTGCATACTTATGATGAGAAATGAAATAGAGGACAGAGGTTTTTCTTTCTTTCTTTTTTTAAACTTCACCTCAACATAAATTCCCAGCTACACCGTGAGTAGGAAAGCTGGTCTACACGGTCCTCTTAAATACAGTGAAGGAGGAAAGGGCAGCCGTGCACACGTGTGGTTTCCTGTGGCTTACAGAGTGCTGTGTGTTCTCTGTGTAGTGAAGGGTAGAGGGAACAGCACACAGCTCCGTTCATATCAAGAGGCGGGTGAGGCTCGGAGAGACAGCATGCTGAGGCGTGGGCTGGTGGGGGTGCAGTCCTGCTGCCTCCAGGCTGGACTGTGCAGCCCGCCCAGCGGTGGTGATGCAGGGCCACTAGGTCATTCTCGCTGGACGCTGGGGTTGGTACCACCCCTCCTCCAGCTTTGAGTCTCAACTGTATCGGTTTCCCAGCCCTGAATTAGATGGGCCACCAGTGAGAGTTGTACTTGTTAGCTAGGAGAGCTGCAGAGACATCCGTAGGTTTTCTCCTCAGCCTGAGCCTGGTTGCTGCTATCCCACTGGGGTCCCTGTGAGCCGCCATGGCAGGGCTGATGGTCTGAGCCACTCTCTTTGTCCTGCTGCAGCCACACTGTTGCCCCCAGGCCTCGGAATGGCCCCGGAAGGACCCACCTGTAGGTCCCCCAGCAGGCCGGCCGTTCCCACACTCTGGGCAGGGGCACTGCTTCTGCCCCGCACTGGGGAGGTGGCCTGGGCACCCTGACCGTGATCAGCCCAAGTGTGGAGTGTCACCTTTTAGGAGGAAAGTCGAATTTAGCAGCTTATCTGTGTGTGTTTGTAAAGATCACCCTTACTGTGAATTTCACCATTAGAAGACAGGGCTTTTCGTAAATGATGCAGTCTTGGTGGGGAATAAGCAAAGTGGCGCCAGTAATTACATGATCTTCCTGATCCTCGCCCTGGCCACAGCCTGGGCGCCTCCTGGGGTGTGGGGAGCAGAGTCCTTTGGAAAGCGGTCCCCACGGCCCCCTGCAGCCAGCGGCCCTGTGACCACAGCTTCCGAGCAGCTCAGTAGAGCTGCCCCTCAGGTTTTCTGCTGTGTGGTGTTTTTGGACAGACACTATTTTCTTTTTTGTGGAGCAGCCTGTGTGTAAGTTTAAAGCGCTTGTTTTCCTCCTTTGCAGCATCATGGCCAGCCCAAGAACCAGGAAGGTTCTTAAAGAAATCAGGGTGCAGGATGAGAACAACGTAAGTCTCTGCCCCCGCATGCCGTGGTCTGGGTCAGCGAGTCCCGAGAAATTGGGCCCTAAGCCTGTGGTTCTGGGGCCCTCCTTGAGTGGATGATGGTTGGCGTGGCTCTGGATGTACGTGGCTTGTGCTGGCCGGTGGCCTGGGTGGGGCCCTCCTTGAGTGGACGATGGTCGGCGTGGCTCTGGATGTACGTGGCTTGTGCTGGCCGGTGGCCTGGGTGGGCGGCTCTTAGAGTGGTGGCCATTTCTAGCACTCATCAGTGCTGGCTGTTGAGGGTGGGGACTCCTGGCTGTTGGGGTGGACGCTGGTCCACATTTCTCAGGTCATACCCCCCTAAGGACAGGTCTGCCTCATGTCTGAATGTTTTATTACACGGGAGGCTCTTGCCCCTCACGCCTGGCCCCACCCACGCCCTCTGGCCACCCTGGACAGCCATGTTGGGCTCATCTGCATTTGCTCTTCTGCACTCGTTCCTTGGGGCCACCTGTCGGGTGTCCAGTCCGGGGCTCTGCCCTGAGCCACCTGGTGAATCCCTGTGGCCCTTTACAGGTTTGTTTTGAGTGTGGCGCATTCAATCCTCAGTGGGTCAGTGTGACCTACGGCATCTGGATCTGCCTGGAGTGCTCGGGGCGACACCGTGGGCTCGGGGTGCACCTCAGGTCAGTGTCTTGCCGCTCCAGCTCTGCGGAGAGCCTGCGGGCAACCCCTCGTCTGTTCTGACACTGGAGGTGCTGACGCCAGGGAAGCTCGGGGCCGCCTCCCACTGCGTGGCCAGTGTCACCCGCAGTGATGCCACCCACGGGGTTCCAGCCACTGGCAACTCAGCCTCCACTCCGCTGCTGCTTGCTGTGTCTAGTACGAAGCGTGTTGCTGGGTGGAGGGGCGTCCCTGGGTATCCCCGGTGCTGAGTGATTTGCCCGATGCTTTGGTTTCCAGCTTTGTACGCTCCGTTACTATGGACAAGTGGAAGGACCTTGAGCTTGAGAAGATGAAAGTGGGCGGGAACGCCAAGTTCCGAGAGTTCCTGGAGTCGCAGGAGGATTACGATCCCTGCTGGTCCTTGCAGGAGAAGTACAGCAGCAGAGCCGCGGCCCTCTTCAGGGATAAGGTGGGGCGGCTCGCTCTCCCCCGTGGTGCGGGCCTGCTCCGCCGTCCTGGCAGCCAGACCCTGGTCTTTAGTGGTTCTGGAGCTGGTTCTTTTGCTGGTTCTGGCACACCCCCTGGGCACGCACAGTCTGGGACAGACAAGAATGTCGTGATCCTTGCCACCCCAGAGCAGTCACTTCCTGCCCAGATGGGAGGCACATGGCTTTAATCACCAGGGAAGGAGACATAAGGGCCATAGTCCTTTTTCCCCGCCTTCAGGGGAAAAAGGACTATGGCCCTTATTGGCTCTGTGACACGTTGGGCACAGTGTTTCTAAGAAGTGTGGAGGCCAAATAGGTGGGTCCCCTGAGTTTGAAGTTGGAGCTGCACCAGCCAGGAGCTCCCCAGCTCTGTTGTTGATTGTAAAGTGAGCCCTGGCCTCGCATCCACACCTAGGCTGTGCGCCTGAGCAGGGGCCATTGAGGGGGGCCAGGAGGAGGCTGCGGGTGTGGGTGCTCCAGGCGCGCCATGGGGGCTGCGCTAGAGTGGACAGCACCCACGGGCGTCGCCAGACAGCTCTGTGCTCTCTGACACCCTGTGTCTTGTTGTCAGGTGGCCGCTCTGGCCGAAGGCAGAGAGTGGTCTCTGGAGTCGTCACCTGCCCAGAACTGGACCCCGCCTCAGCCCAGGACGCTGCCGTCCGTGGCGCACCGGTAGCTGCTCCTCTGGCCTCTCCTGGGGCCCAGTGCAGTTTCTGCTGGGCCCTGATCTTCGTAGCTTGAGTTCCCCCACGGAATCCCCCTTTCTTTGCTGTTGTGACAGCTCATTCCCAGAAGTCAGAGGGAAAAACAGCTTTTTTAGATTGCCAAAACAGTACGAGCTTTTGGTAAAATTTCAACCCATAAAGCTGTCTCAAATAGTGCCCCAGGCAGGCTCCGCACGTCTTCCACACGTGCACACAGCCATGTGCCCCGTGGCGCTATGGGAGCTCACGTCTCCATCTGCTCATGGGACTGCTATGTCCCCTTCCCCAGAGTTACCCCTCTGTCTGTGGCGCTGGCCCCGCCACCCTTGAACCGACTCCTGCCATGGATGCGTCCCGCCTCCTGCTTTAGGGAGTGTCCGGGCAGGGTGCCTGTGCAGCGGGAGGTCTCCCCACCCCACTTGGAGCGCTGGGCCCCCGCCACGTCCAGGTGCTTCTGGCAGAAGGCTTTGCACTGTGGGCAGCCCCGGCTCAATTCCAGACCCTTAGCCCTCTTGTCCCGCCTCTCCCCAGTGCCTCCCGCTGACGGGGAGAGCGCAGAGCCCACTGTGGAGGCCTCTTTTGATGCCCATGAGGCTGGCATTGCCAGGGTTTCAGCACCTGAGACAGAGCTTGAGGCCATCCTGGCCTCAGGTGCTCTTGGGGGCGACATGAAGGCACTGCCCACGTAGGCCACATGGTTCTGGGGTGCTGCTGGGGTTACCTCAGACTCAACCCGGTCGTGGTCTCACCCGCCTTCGATGCTTGGTTTTAGAGCCTCTGGCCAGCCGCAGAATGTGACCGCCTCCTCAGACAAGGCTTTTGAAGACTGGCTGAATGATGACCTAGGCTCCTATCAAGGGTAAGCACTTGAGAGCTGGGGGCGGCTTGGGCAGGCCAGGCCCACAGGGCTCCGTCTGCTGGGCAGGGCTGCTCCCCTCGGGCCTCCCGTGTGCAGCGGCTGCAGAACCCATGCATGTGCCGTGCGGGGTCCACGTACAGCGAGCTGCAGCCGGTGTCAGCTGGGGGTCTCAGGTGTAGAGAAGAGCCAACACTTAGAAGGAAAACAGCGCGTTTCTACCTGGAATCCACCGCACCTGTCAATGAATTTCTGTCCCAGTCCTGTCATAAAGTTGCTTTGATCCTTTTTCCAGTATCCCTGTCACTGGGTTTGAGAACTTGCTGGGTCCCTCTGGTGACGTGGCAGGAGGGTCTTTTCAAATGAACAGAAAGTGCATCTCTGCTGCTGGGAGCCTCAGAAGGCAGCGCACATCCCCAGAGCCCAGCCTCGCCTCCGCTCAGGGCCCCACACCTTCACAGGGAGCCGGGTTCACGCCAGCATCTTCAGTCTCTTGTCTGCTTTGTTTCAGGGCCCAAGGGAATCGCTACGTGGGCTTTGGGAACACACCACCACCTCAGAAGAAAGAAGACGACTTCCTCAACAATGCCATGTCTTCCCTGTACTCGGTGAGGACTTTCGGGCCTGCAGACCATGCCTCCCGTGGACAGACCCAGCTTGAGGGCACGGCTGCCGTCGGGGGCAGTGCAGCAGGCCTGCAGACCATGCCTCCCGTGGACAGACCCAGCTTGAGGGCACGGCGGCTGTCGGGGGCAGTGCAGCAGGCCTGCAGACCATGCCTCCCGTGGACAGACCCAGCTTGAGGGCACGGCGGCTGTCGGGGGCAGTGCAGCAGGCCTGGAAGACACATGTTCTTTGTCTTGTTCTGATTTAAGAATCCCTTCCTTACTCTCAGTGATGTTTTCTTGCAAAAATGTGGCTTAAATTTTTCAGATCCCAAATGTATTCAGTTATTACTATTTTTTTTTTTTTTAAAGTAGAATCACGCTTTGTTGTCCAGGCTGGAGTGCAGTGGCATGATCTCGGCTTGCGGCAACTGCCACCTCCCGGGTTCAAGAGATTCTCCTGCCTCAGCCTCCAGAGTAGCTGGGATTATAGGCACATGCCACCACATCCAGCTAATTTTTGTGTTTTTAGTTGAGGCAGGGTTTCACCAGGTTGGCCAGGCTGATTTCGAATTCCTGAGTTCAGGTGATCTGTCTGCCTTGGCCTTCCAAAGTGCTAGGATTACAGGTGTGAGCCACCACACCCAGCCATCACAGGGTATAGTTCAAATCTAACAGCTGATGTTCTTCCTGAGAACCCAAGGACTGATGGCAGCTGCACAGCTGTGCCCTCTGTGGAGGGAGTGCTGAGTGCGGTGGGAAGCCGGCTCTGGGGAGGCTCTGTGGCAGCACTGGGAAGCTGCTTGGGCGCTGCCGCCCTTGGGGATGGAGAGGGCTCGGCTGTATAGATGTGGCCCCCCTTTGCTCTCAGGGCCGTTCCTGGTCTGGGGGTGCCTGGAAGCTCCAGGTCAGACATTCAGAGTGTGACAGCCTGGGCTTGTTGCCATTTTTCTGGTAATGGAAATACATTTTGTTTGACTTGCTTTTCCAAGGAAATTTTTACCGTCTGTAAAAAATGATTTTTGCAAGGTGTGGTGGCTCACGCCTGTAATCCCAGTACTTTGGAAGGCTGAGGTGGGCAGATTACCTGAGGTCAGGATGAGATCAGCCTGGCCAACATGGCAAAACCCCACTTCTACTAAAAAGATACAAAAATTGGCCAGCCATGGTGGCGTGTGCCTGCAATCCCAGCTACTTGGGAAAGCAGGCCAGGAGAATGGCTTGAACCTGGGAGGCGGAGGTTGCGCTTCCAGCCGGGTGACAGACTGAGACTCCATCTTAGAAAAAAAGAAAAGGATTTTTATTCATTGCAGCTTCATTGTCCATTGTTGGGGTCACACAGCAACCTGAGCCTCTGGCCACGGGGCCACTTACCTGGGAGCTTAGCTGAGAGCCAAGGAGAGGCTTGTTTTGTCTTCTGTTTTTCTTCCTTGAGACGAGTCTTCCTCTGTTGCCAGCGCTGGAGTTCAGTGACACAGTCATAGCTCACTGCTGCCTCGAAGCCCTGGGCTCCAGCTTTCCTCCCTCCTTGGCCTCCCCGAGTTCTGGGATTACAGGTGTGAGCCACCACGCCTGGCCAGAAAGGGCTTTTTAATATTAATATGGCAATGTCTTCAAAGTAGATTGAGAAAAAAGCAGGTTTAAAATCAATGCGTTTATCTGTAAGGAGCCCCCAAGTACGTGGAGCTTCTGGTCACTTGGGGAGGCCTGGCTGTGCCTTCGTCGCGGACAGCACGGTCGCTTTCTCTTGCGGTCATTCGGCAGCTTTGGGGAAGAAAAGCGCATTTTTTCAGCCTGGGCGTGGGCTTCATTTTAGCATCTGTTCTGCCTTTTCCTCTCTGGGGAAGGCAGCTCAGCTTAGTGATCGCTCAAGTGAGGGCCCCTTTGCATTTCCTTTAGGAGGGAGAGGATGAGTTGTGATTGAAATGAGACGTTTGTTCTTCGAAATAGCTTTAGTTTACCTTGGGAGACTTAGGAGGGAGCTCTGAGCATAGATGAAGGAGAGCAGGTTCCAGCCGTCATGCCCCCCCACCCCCCCCACCCCCGTCTCACCTCTGTTCCTCTAGGGAGGTAGGAGGGGATAGCCGCGGCAGCCGGAGCGGGCACTGGCCGCCGTGGGGCAGGAGGAGGGGGCGCCGGCCGCCGTGGGGCAGGAGGAGGGGGCGCCAGCCGCCGTGGGGCAGGAGGAGGGGGCGCCGGCCGCGTGGGGAAGGAGAAGGGGGGCACTGGCCGCGGCACCGCCTGGTTCCTGGGTCTCAGTCCTGACGTGGCTGCTCTCTGTCGCCCCCCGCAGGGCTGGAGCAGCTTCACTACTGGAGCCAGCAGGTTTGCCTCAGCAGCCAAGGAGGGCGTAAGTTACCGTCCCTACCACGCCACTGGGCCCTTGGGGCACCGGCCACTGCTGGGCTGGGGTTCTGGGAGCTGCAGAAGGGATGTGAGACACAGAGGGCGTGTGGATGCTCTAACCAGGGGCTGTGCCATGTGTACCAGCTGGGGTGGTGCCAGGGCCTTGGAGGTTCTGCAGGAACACAGCAGCTCAGGCTGTTCAGGAGCCGCTCCTCCTGCATCAGACCCGCTGCTGGCAGAGGGGTCCCGCCCCGATGAAAGTGAGGGAGAGGTGAGCCCTGGACCCCACCCTAACCCAGCAAGGCAGGTCTCAGGCACCACGTGTCCCTGGAGCTTCTGCTTCTGGGGCTCGTCGTGTTTTGATAGCGTTTTCTCTCTCTTTCGCCTGTTCCTCATCCTGAAACGCGGGGAGGATTTGGGACTTTGGTCAGGGCAGGCGGTGGAGCGTGAGGCAGGGACCCAGGAGCAGGCCTAAAAGCAGGATGGGGCGTGGGCCTCTGGGGGCTGGGCTGTGGCGTGAAAGGAGAAGGGGCAGCCCGGAGCAGGGCAGAGCGTTGCACTGCGTGCCTGCAGCTGCCCAGACAAGCATCCCGGCACCCCAGTTGGGGCCTTTGTGAGCAAAGTCACAGTGCGTACCTGCCAGGTGTCTCTGCGGTCACTCTGGTCCTGTGTCTTCCCCAGGCCCTGCAAGGGGCAGCAGGCCAGGCATGCAGGTTCCAGCTCCCATGGCCCCATCACTCCATTTGCCGAGTGGCTGCTTTTGGCTCCCACCAGGGCCTCTGTTTCCTCGCCTCCAGGGGAGGGCTGCAGCCTAGGGAAGTCCAGGTGCCTTCCAGCCAGAGTGTCATGATCTGGCCTTTCCTGTTCCCATGGAGCGCAGAGGTCACTCAGGTGCTGGGTGTCGCCGTGCCTGGACCATACTGGACAAGGAGCCATCCCCACATCGTGGGAGATGGGGCTGGGGCGGTGGTGAAGCCCATTGATGAGCACTGCTGTGGCTTCCCCAGCCTGTCCTCTGCCCCAGCAGGCTCCACCCCGGGACCACGTCTGCAGGTGTCCTGAAGGCTGGAGGATGGGGCTGGCCCTGCTGTTCCCCGGCCACGTACTGCTCTTGTGCGCCCTGACCCCAGTGGCACACTGGGCTGGCCCTGCTCCAGGGAGAAGCCGGCATTTGTGCTAACCCAGGCCCCACTGCAGCTCTCCTGGGCATCTCAGAGCTATAGGTCGCCTCAGAGCCACCGGCAGCCCGGGGGCCACTGGGAGACAGTCCTGGAACTGAGAGTCCGTGGCCCTGAGGAAGGAAGCTTGGCCGGCGGTGCTAAGACTGTTGGCTCCATCCGCGCGTTTCGTTTTAGGCTACAGCGTTAACACTGTCAAGCTCTGTGTTTTTCATTTTAGGCTACAAAGTTTGGATCCCAAGCAAGTCAGAAGGTAACAGAGGAGAAGCTTCTGCACCCTGTACTGAGCCTCTGATGTCGTGTGCAGCCCACAGCTGCCTGGTTCCCTCTTCCCAGGCCGCATACTCGGGGCCGAGGGCCCAGCATAGCAGGGGTGTTCCCAGCATGTTGCTCCCTGGCTCGGCCCCTCCTCATGCCAGGGTGGCTGCCTCATGGGCCTGCTCAGGGCCTTGGGGCCAAACTCGCCACTGTTACTGGCACCTGGTACTGGTGTGCGGCCACTTTGCGGCAGAGCACCTTGTTGGGAGCAGGACTGCCAGGCTTGGCAGATGGCCTACACTGGCGGCGGCTGCTCAGCGGGCAGGGGCGTTGTGGGTGGTGCTGTGCTGGCAGCACCCAGGATGCGTCTGTACTCAGGGCCATGGAGCGTTCTCCTGCCCTGGCCAGGACGTCCCCCAGTTGCAGGCGGTGTGGCCTCGGGCCTTCGTATATTCGTATTCTTTGGGATGTGAGTGGCAGCCCCACGGTTCCCACTTGGTGGTCAGAGCTGTGGTCTGGTTGTCCTGAGGGTCAGAGTCACCCAGGAGGCAGTGGCCACATGAGGCCCACCATGAAAGCCAGGACTGCAGGCGTGGAGCTACACGTGGTTTTTTAGGACACGCCCTTGCTCCCAGGGGGAGGGGTCCATTCTCACGAGGTGCCCGTCTGTCACCCCTGTGGCCTGGATCGTTCCTTTGCTCTCTGAGGGAGTCTTCCATGTGGCCACCCCCAGCTGCAGGGATGCCTGCCTGGCTTTGCTGCGGGCCCCTAGGCTCCTGAGCTGCAGTCACTTACGCAGTTCCTGAGCGTGGTGGTCAGGTCCGGGGCAGGGAGTGGTGGCCTCAGGTGGTGTTGCTGAGACCTCCCCCTGCCCCCGTGCTGCCTTAGCGCTGCGGCACCGTGTGGCGGGTTTGAAGGCGCTTTGGGTTACTAATGCTACCCTCACCTTGCTCTCTCCTTACCTGTCGCCTCGCTGTCGGGTAAAGTTTTGGGGTCACAAGCAGCAGCCGGAGCCGGTAAAGCCCGTGTCTGCTCATGCATGGTGTCCACGTCTCCGCCGAGAATGCGCTTGGCTCCCGCCGCCCCTCCTGCGTGCTGCCGCTGTCTCGTGTCACCTCACGTGTGCACACGCGCAGACCCTCTCCCGGCCTTGGGCAGTGGTTCTCCTTTCAGATCCAGGATCTGCATCAGGCTTGGTGGTGTGTGCCTGTCACCCCAGTACCACTGCGCTCCAGCTTCGCAGGATAATGAGACCTCATGTCCAAAAAACACAGACCCTGACCCAGGCTTGCTGCCAGGAGGCCCTGGAGGGAGCCGGGGGCACTGGGCGTGGAGCTGCTGAGCAGGGTTTCCAGGCCACGCTGCCCTCCTTCGAGCTTAGTGCAGAGGAGGATCTTTGCTCCGTGACGAGTCCTTCCCCTTACAGTCTTTGATCTGCGCTTCTCCCTGCGCAGAGGTCTTGGGGAGAGGAGGCCTCACACCACATCCGCAGGTGGCCCTGTGGCCTCGATGCCCGAGTGACCCAGGATCAGGAGGGGTTGCCCTCCTTTCTCAGCAGCTTCTTCCCATGGCCCCAGCCTCCCTGCCCTCTTCCCTCCAGGGGGTGTTCCTCCCAGGCAGGGAGGAAGACGAGGCATCCCAGGTCAGCCTGGGGTGGCAACAGCTGGTGTTGGCTTCAGGCTTGGGCTGCACGGGGCATGTCCCCACCAGCCCAGCCCTGCTGGCTGCATGGCGGCACATGAGGGAGACCCCCAGAGGGAGCTCCCTGTGTCCTTGAGGGCCCTTCCTGCGAGAATGGGGGGCACGGTCTTCGCCCTCTCGAGGTGGTGGCTGACTGCACGTCGGGGGTTGTGTGCAAAGCCCTGTCCTGCCTCCTGCGCTCGTGCCCTGCTGCTTTCCCCTGCTGGCGAAGCTCCCGCTGCCCTTTGCTGGCCTGGGCTGCCGCTGCCAACCCGTCTCCTGCACAGAGTTGCCATCAGGGCTCACATAACTTCCCTTCCTACAGGCGTCGGAGCTGGGCCACAGCCTGAACGAGAATGTCCTCAAGCCTGCGCAGGAGAAGGTAATGCGGCATCTCCGAGGGGTTGATGTGCTGCTTGTACTCAGAGCCCTGCACTCGGGGTGGGGTGGGTGCTGGTTTGTCCAGCGGCTGACACTCAGGCCCAGCCTCACACCCCGCTTCTCCAGCACGGGCATCCTCCTCGGGGGCTGGGTGCCTCTCGGAAACTTCAGCTGACCTCTTCCTCTGGCCTAGGGCCTCCCTTGCAGGCCCCCAGCCCCTTCCTCTCCTCTGCCTCACCCCCTAGAGCTGGCCCCAGTGCTGTGCACCGAGGAGGCTCTGGTGTAGGAATGACATCCACCATCCTCGGGGGTCAAGAGCCCTGCTAGCTCCCTGCCTCCTTTGGGGCCTGATTGGGACACGCAGGGGACCCGCCTGGGCAGCGTGGACCGTCCTCAGGCCTGACTGGGACACGCGAGGGACCCACCTGGGCAGTGTGGACCGTCCTCAGGCCTGACTGGGACACGCGAGGGACCCACCTGGGCAGTGTGGACCGTCCTCAGGCCACTTTGTCAGCAGTGCCTGGCAGGGGCCCCGTCTGCAGGTGCCAGGCCTGTCAGTGATGTGGTCTCTCGATGCTGAAATCACTTTGGGGCCAGTGTAGAACTTTCTGGGCTCAGCCTGACAGCTTTCCACGTGCCCTTGTTTCTGGTGCCCTCACCCTGGGGACTCCCTGCATTCTGGAAGCTTTAGGCTTTAGTCTCTTCTGTCCCCACTAATGCTGCCATCTTAACACATGCAGGTGAAGGAGGGAAAGATTTTTGATGATGTGTCCAGTGGGGTCTCTCAGTTGGCCTCCAAGGTAGGGAGCCTGCCAGAGGCGCAGGTGTGGCTGAAGCTGGTCTCCATATCCACGGCCCTGGGCACCAGAGCAGGGGCTCTCTGAGCAGGCCCCAGCCTGCCCCAGCCCACCTCGGCAGTGGCCCCGTCCTCTGAGACGGGGGAGGAGGGCCGCCCGGCCTAACAGCCAGATGGATATGGAGACAGCTTGGCCTGCTGCGGCCCGGCCTGCTACTAACTGTCCCTTCCGCTCTTACCTTGCTGCTGCGGCCTTTTCCTCGGTAAGTGCCAGCACCATCCTCGCCGTCTTCCGTCCGCTGCTCTGCCGGCCGGTCGGGGTCTGCGTTTTGTCCTGTTCACTGGCGTGGGGTGCTCTGCAGATGGGGAGGGAAAAGCAGGCCCCACCCCTCTCCCCTGTGTGTGGGTGGGTGCTTCTGCAGTCTGTGCACCCAGCGCTGCTGTGCGTGTCTGTGTCTGAGTGTGCCAGGCACCCCTCGCTTCTGGATTTTACCTGGGCCTTCTCCGCCGGTTGGTGTGCGCTGGCTTGCGTGCCTATGCCGTGACGGGGCCTCCCTAACCTCTCTTCTCATCTTCCAGGTCCAGGGAGTCAGCAGTAAGGGATGGCGGGACGTTACCACCTTTTTCTCGGGGAAAGCAGAGGGTCCCTTGGACAGGTACGCCATGTCCCCACCCCCCGGGCCTGTGTCCCACCCCCCTCTCTTGACCACTCCTCTCACAGGCTCTCCAGGAGGTGGTTGGCATCCTTGCTGGGCAGCGTGGTGGGGGGCACCGTGGAAGGCTCTCCTAGTGCTCTGGCACTTCGGGGGCCTCTCACCTGTCCCTGCCTTGGCTGTGTGCTTTTTGGAGCAGGAGCTTGGGGTAGGGAGAGTCTCACCCACACGCCCCTACATAGGACTGGTGAGAGGGGGAGCCGGCCTTGCTCTGCCATTCGTCTGTCTCCCAGACTGGGTGGGTGGAGCAGGTGGGGAGCAAGGGGACAGCAGGGCTGGGACCCCCAAGACCTGTCCTGGACCCTGTGTCCAGCTCTGTGCTTGGCACTGGGTGCCCCAGGCATTCCTGCTGGAAGCTGGCTGCTCTTCTCAGTCCCTGACCCCAACAGGAAGCACAGGGTTCATAGGGCCTGGCCCTGTGCTGTCCACTGAGACGCCAGCCCTGGTGGGCACGGATGCTCTGTCCCCAGATGGGCCCAAACTTTCCTTGCAGATGCTACATCCTTTCCCTCCCTTTGCGTGTGTGGGGTTTCAGTGGTGTGGCTACAGCTGAGGACAGAGGGCAGGGCCTGGTCCAGGGCCAACATGCAGCGGGGGCATCTCTGGGGAGAGCCTGGGTCCCCGCATGAGGCATCTCTGGGGAGAGCCTGGGTCCCACGTGAGGCCAGGGCCCCTCCCCCTCCCCACTTAACTAAACCACTGATGATACAGCAGGTTGGAGCTGGTAGAAAAGGGAATTTTCTGTAAAAGGGTGGGCCCTGGTTCTCCAGGTCCCTGGCACAGTTTTTTCTGCTCTAAAATGGGAGAACCAGCTCCTGCCTGGCAGGGTGCTGCGGACCCTGAATGCTGGCCTGGGAAGGTGCCACAGGGCCTGGTGGTCACTGCTGCTGCAGAGCTGTCGGGGGCGCGGAATTCTGAGTGGTAGGCTGAGTGGCATTCATGGTCCCCCTTCTGTCTCTTTAAAAGTTCCTCCGAGGGCCACAGTTACCAGAACAGTGGTCCAGACCACTTCCAGAACAGCGCCATAGACCAGAGCTTCTGGGAGACCTTCGGGAGCACCGAGTCCGCCAAGGCCCGGAAGTCCCCGAGCAGCGACAGCTGGACCTGCGCAGACACCTCCACGGAGAGGAGGAGCTCCGACAGCTGGGAGGTGTGGGGCTCAGCCTCCACCAACCGGAACAGCAACAGCGACGGCGGGGAGGGCGGGGAGGGCGCCAAGAAGGCGGTGCCGCCGGCTGTGCCCACCGACGATGGCTGGGACAACCAGAACTGGTAGGGTCGCCACAGGCAGCCCTGTCCCCAGTGCCCTGGGTGACTTCATGTTTGCACTCTGCCCTCGTTCTCTTTCCATTTGACCCAAGAATCAGCGACCACAGTGTGAGGACAGCATCTCGGGAGGCAGGACTCCGGGGAGACCCGGGTTTGTGCCGCTGTCCACCTTGGGAGTCTCGGTGCGTGGGGCAGCTTGCTCTCCATCCCACACTCCCTGGGCACACTTGGACTCCAGCAGGGGCCCGGCGTGGCTTACTGGGAGGTGGGCTGTGGCACAGACCCTCGCAAGTGCGTTCCGGCGGCCAGTTTGACACATTATCTCCAGGGTCAGGGATCGGCCACGTGTTGTGCTGTCGGAGATGAGAGGAGCCGCGTCTCCTGGAGATGTTTAACTCTGGGTTTGCTCTAGTTCTTTCTCTTTGAAGAAAGTGACTGGAGGGGTAAAGATGGAAATGCTGAAGGCGACACTGGCACTCACACTGTCATCGACTGCCCTCGCTCCCGAGTCCACGCCAGCCTGGGCCTGTGTGTTGAATCCCTGTCATTACCCTCAGTGGCTTCCCTGCATCAGCCTCGTCCAGCCACGTTCACCGGACACACCTCCCAGCGGCCGTGCCTGAGCTGTTCTCAGTGCTGGAACCTGACTATCTGGGAACGCCCCGTTAGACAAAGGGGCGCGGGGGGCGGTGGGGGGGGCCCTTGGCCCTGGTGCAGGGGGGTGCGACAGTAGCAGGGGCCCAGATTCAGGAGCTGAGCTGGGGTCACCTGTGTGCAGTGCCTGGGCCTGGGGAAGGTCCAGCTCCTGGTCAGCCCCCAGCACGTAGCTGTGCCCACGTCCCTCCGGCGCCGCCTTCTGGCCTCTCCGTCATTTGAGTCTGATTGGCTGCCCCGAGCGTGGCTGGCTTGAAGACGTGCCCGCCCATGCCGACCTTCCCCGAGGACTGGGTGACGTGCTGCTGCGTTTGACCCAGTCTCCCTCATCTGCCCTGTGTGACCCTCCGTCTTGGCCAGCTGTGCATGTGCCGGAAGCTTGTGCAGTGTGTGAGGTGCTCTCCCCTGCCGCCGTGCTCCTCACTATGGCCTCAGCCACACTTCCTCATCATCCTCATCCACTTTCCGGCCGCCATCTGCAGCACTCCTGGAGCAGCCTGGCCCTGCAGCTCTGTGCATGTCCCACCTCAGGGACTCAGCCACCTGTGGCACAGGATGGGCCCTAGATTTCAGGAAGCCCTCCTGGTACCCGCTCCTCCCTGTGGGCACCAGCCCCCTTGGTAGCCGACGTGGAGGGCCTGTGCACTTGGCTGCCATGGACAGACTTGGTCACCAAAGCAGCCACCTGCTGTAGATGGACCTGGGGTCAGAGGCTTGGGGTGCTGAGAAGCCTCAGGGCAAAGTGGCCAACACAGAGGTCCCAGGAAGTCAGCCCCGGAGAGCAGAGCGTGAGGTCTTGGAATGTCTGTCCTGAGCTGAGGCTTGGGCGGCCTCGTGGTTTTCCCCAAGGGCTGCTTGGATCCTGGTGGGCTGAGCACTCTGCGGAGGGGTGGACTCCATCCTGGACAGTGGGGCGTGGTTTCCACGTGCCCATTTCTACGCCGGCACTTGGCAGCACAAACCCAAGCTCTTTCCCCCACCCCCCGGGAAGGTGCCTTGCTTGGGGGCAGCGTGACAGTCCCTTCTGATGGGAAGTGCAGTCAGTGTTGGGAGGGAGGGTCGGGGCCACCTTCGGAAGGGGATGTGGTGGCTGAGACACCCTCCGCAGAGGGTGAGGGCCTTTCTCTTCTGCAGGTGCTGGCAGGTGCCCCAGGACGGGCGCTGGGGCCTCTACTGGCTGTGTGAGGGCCCATGTGGAAGGCACGGACCTGACAGCATTCCAATAAAGCACACGGAACGTCTGGGTGCATCCCAAGGGGCCGCTTCCACCGCCGTGCTAGTGGGGTCATGGGACCCCCAGGGAGCGGGGGTGGAGCACCGGGCTCCCTCATTTCTCCTGGCCCCTCGCTGCGTGTTTCTGGACCCAAGGAGAGATCATCTGCTACCCAGCCCTCCTAGGGAGGCCCTGGCCTCACCCCGTCTGAGCCAAACCTGGCGAGTAGGCAGCTGGGCCACCCGGCCAGAGAAGAGGTCATGGGCCTTTGGCCGGCCAGCAGGACTCCAGTGGGTCCAGTGACCCTTGGCCCGGGGAGGTGGGCAGTGGCTCCTGTGGTGGAGAATGGCACCTGGGCCTGGGTCTAGAAGGGCTCTTGCCCCTCCCAGAGATTGAGTCCCCGCCACGCTGGGGTGGATCTCAGCCCGGATCCTGGAAACTCAAGGTGCCATCTGATAGTGGGGTTCAGGGGTCGGGGGGGTGGCCGTAGCCAGGAGAGGTCTGCAGAGGGTCATCTTGCTCTGGGGCAGCGCTTTAGGGCAGGCGGGCTGAGGTCAGAGCAGCTGGACGGGGAAGACTATAAAGTGGCAGGTCCCAGGCCAGGTGTGGGCCTGGAGTCCGTTCCTGGTTGAACCCTGGTCTCAGCCTCTGGCCAGCTTGCAGGGGGGCATGGGCAGTGGTGCTGCCCAACCCCTGGCCTCCAGCATGCAGCTCCACCCCCACTGTGGCTCCAGGAATTCAGGTTGACCACCCTGGGTACCTGCCACTTGTCCCTCCTCTTGAGCCAGCCTCTGCTGCTTGTCCCGACACTGGCTTCACCCTGTGGACCCTCAAAGCCAGCTTCTGCCCTTCCGGAAACTTCTATAAGTGTGTGGCTTCCCGTGGCCACCCACTGATCACACCCACCAGCATTGCTGTCTCCCTCAAGCCTCCCAGGGGCGAAGCCCTGCCTTGTGTGCCTCCATCACTAGTGGGCAGAGGGGGCTGGGTGAGGCTGGCGGCTGTGGGGCCTGGCCCTGCTCTGTTCTGACCCAGCCGACACAGGCAGGTGGGGGTCTGGGGTCAGCCCCCAGAGCACTGAGGTTTCTGGGGGTGCTGGGGGCTACACAGGAAGCCAGTGGGGCCATGTCCCCACTTCTGGGACCTCTGGGCCTGGGGCCCCCCCCTGGAGTGGGGTGATGTGCGCCTGGCCACAAGCATGCGAGGGGGAGGTTCCTATGGGGGGGTTCCTGGGGGGTCGGGGCCTCAGTGAGGCCACAGCACCCTGGTGAGGAGAGGAAATGGCCGGCCCAGGCCCCGTCGTGATCCTCTGTCATTCGTGATCCAGGCAGCTCCCCAGCCCTGCCCAGGCATGAGCACTGCCTCATGGTCTGAGGGGGCACTGTGAAGGCCTTGGGTGTCCAGGAGCAGGGGTGGGTGAAAAGTCAGACCGGTCCGCTCTTGCTGACGGAGCTCACACCCTGTGAGCCGGGAATGCTGAGTGCCTGACCGCCCAGCCTGTGATGAGCTTGGTGCTGGCTTGCGTGTATGGGATGGGGGTGCACAGTGGTGTTCCCGGGAGTCTGTGAGCTGCGCTGGCGCGCCCGTGCCCACCTGCCAGGCTGCGCGCCCTCTGCTGGCCGCCATCAGGACTGCAGACACCGCCGGCTCCCCGGAAGTCCCCCCTGCCAGTCCTACATCCAGGCTGAGTGGGGGCCTCGGGGTGGTGGGTCTGAGGGCCTCTCTGCTCTCCCAGGCCCTGTGGGGAGAGAGTCATGTTGGGAGTATGGGTGGGAGTAGGGGGCAGCCTGGCACCGTCTCCCAGGCTGCTGCCCGGGACAGCCAGTTGATGGATGGGCTGTGCCATCCCAGCCCTGGGAGGCTGAGGTGGACAGATCACCTGAGGTCAGGAGTTTGAGACCAGCCTGACCAATATGATGAAAACACTGTGAGGGGCATGCTGGGGAGGGTGCTCTGCTAGCTGTGTGGGGGGGCAGGAGGGCCTGGGTCACTCAGGACTGCCTCCGGTGACCCTGAAGTGCCCACGTGATGCTTGGTATTAGGTTGGGGTCCCCAAAACCAGAGGCGGGGACAGGCATTTGGGTGCGCTCGGGTGTATTGGGGAAGCAGACGTCCCTACTAGAAATGCAAAAATTAGCCGGGTGTGGTGGCATGTGCCTGTGGTCCCAGCTACTCGGGAGGCTGAGGCAGGCGAATCACTAGAACCAGGGCAACAGAATGAGACTCCATCTCAAAAAACAAAGGTAGCCTTGAAGGGGTGCGTCCTGAGTCCAAGTCTGGCCCAGGGATCCAGGGAGGTGGCGGAGAGGTGGGACCCTCTTCTCCAGCAGCCTCCAGCCTGGGCCTTTGCCTTCAGCAGATGTCACCACTTCCTCTGGCCACTGTGCCCGTGCTGGCCTCCCACAGAGCACCTCCTGCTCACCCCCTGCGTCTGGAGGCTGAGCCTGGAGCCAGGGCAAGTGGTTCCTCTTTTACCAGAGCAGCAGGCAGCGGCTGGTAGAGGCAGGCTCATCTCCCTCAGGCCTCAGGCAAACCAGGGTCGGGAGGCCTAGAGAGGGCTGGCCCTCCCTTGCAGTCCTGAGTGCAGACGAGGCAGGGGCTTGGGGACTGGGCCCCTGTGGGTCAGGTGATTCCCTGGTGGGGATACTTGGGTCACACACTGTGAGGGGCATGCTGGGGGGGGCTCTGTTAGCTGTGTGGGGGGGCAGGAGGGCCTGGGTCACTCAGGACTGCCTCCAGTGACCCTGAAGTGCCCATGTGATGCTTGGTATTAGGTTGGGGTCCCTAAAACCAGAGGTAGGGACAGGCATTTGGGTGCGCTTGGGTGTATCGGGGAAGCAGACGCCTCGACCAGATCCACCTTGAGCTGCGGACTGTGGGTTTCTCTGGAGGCTGTCCGTCGAGGCCAGGCTGTCCACCCTGCATCCCCCAGTCATTGGCCAGGGGCCACCGGGGTCTGTCTTTAACCTCCCAGCAGTACTGGGGCAGGGACAGCCGTGAGCAGCTGGCAGTCATGCCCCAGCCCCAGGGGATGGGAGCTGAGCTCAGAGAAGGGGACTTGGGGGCCCAGCAGCAGCTGCTCCAGTGACGTTAACACCCCTGGAGAGTGCCCAGCAGAGCACGGGCTGCCCACTGGCTCCAGGGCTGCAGTGCTGGGGAGGGAGGGCTGCGGGCTGGAGAGGTGGGCCCTTTACAGCCGACTGCCTGGGTGGGGCCTGTGTGGGCGGGGCTTGCTGCGGTGCTGGGCTGGCCAGAGTTGGAGTCGTGGCAGGGGTGGGGCAGGGGCAAGCCGTGGGCAGGTGCTGGGCAGGTCGGGTCAGGTCAGGGTCCTGTTTTCCAGGCCTGGGCACCTGCTGAAGCCCTAGTTACCCGGACCAGTCTGCAGAGTGTTCGGTGGTGGGAGCCTTCAGGGTGCTCTGGGAGGGCTTCACTGAGGGCAGGGCTTGCCTGGCCTGCACAGAGGGGAGGCTGGTAGGGAAGCAGACTGCAGCGACGTCCTGGGTGGAGGTGGGGATGGGGACCCCATGGGTGGGGTTCCGGGCACAGCTGCAGCCTGCTCACCACAGTGTCCAGCACCCGCATGCAGTGGCCCTGGTGTCTGTGTGGCTTTCCCTGTTGCAGGATGGGCGCTTGGGAGTGAGGAATGAAAGTGCTGGACGGGTAAAGCCCTGCTCCTTACTGATGGGCCCCCGCCCCGCTGTGCATGGGGCCCTCCATGCTGGGATCTCTGTGGTCCCCATTCTTGGACAGATGCCCAGGGCAGCACGCCGGAAGGGTAGAGGGGAAGGGAGGGGAAGAGGGAGGGGGAGGGGGAGAGGCAGGCCAAGGGGGTGGGCCAAGGGGGGCAGGGGGTGCTGGGGGGGGGGTGGGCCGCGGGGTGGGCCGGGGCAGTGACGGCCGTAGAGGAGAGGCCTTTCATAAGCGCCAGCCTTCCTGTGGCCACAGCAGGACCAGAGGGGACCAGCACACCCCAGGAGAGAGGGTCGGAGTCCCAGGAGGAGGAGGAGGTGGGTGACTTCCCTGTTGTCCTGAGGCTGGTTAGATAAGGGGCCAGCAGGAGATGCACTCAGCCTGGATCTGAGGATGGCTTTGACTTTCAGAAAAATCAGGATAGAGGCCAAGCGCCCCTTTGAGCCACAGGACCCCGGTGCCCAGCACAGGGTGTGGCTTGGAGGGGCTGGGGCAGTGGGAGCCCAGGGCTGCCTGAGCTCTCACCAAGGGCCCACTTCTGGGGTCTCAGAAACCTCCAGGGCATGGGGACGTGAGGAGGGTGGATGCCAAGCAGAGAGCAGCTTCCCCTTAAGGCTGTATGTACACCTGTGGCCGAGGCAGGAGTCCCACTGAGTCAAGCCAGGCTTCTGGAGTGGGAGGGTCCAGGGAGCTGGGGGCGCTTGGGCTGCCCACGGATAGCCCTGATCGAATTGGAAGCCCAGCCCACAGGGGCCTCCTGCCCTGACTGCTGCTGGCTGGGCGGTCACAAAGTCCCTGATTTTAGCCAGCAGTCTTCCCACTGGGGAAGGCTTTGCCCCTGTGGGGCAGCTGGCTCCCTGGTGGGGATACTTGGGTCACACATTGCGAGGGGCATGCTGGGGGGGGCTCTGTTAGCTGTTGGGGGACAGGAGGGCCTGGGTCACGCAGGACCCTGGAACCCTGCGGTGTGGGAGGTCAGCACTTGCAGCCGCAGAGCTGGGGCTGCACAGAGAGGGCAGCGTCCCAGCCGGGAGTGCTCTGCCTGCCTCCTGAAGGCCGATGGTGGTGCATGGGGCGAGGGTGTGGTACACGCAGTGCCAGGGGTGGGAGTGCAGGGGAGCCCGCAGCATTTCTCCTTCGGCCCTGGGCACGGTGGCAGGCGGAGGACTTGGGCCTGGCAGCTGACATGCCGCCACGTCTCCGATGGACGCCACCTCTGGGCACCAGTCACTGGGTCACCCTGGCCTCCAAGTCCCCCTCAGAGCATCCCAGATCCAACCTCCACTCCCAGCCTCTTTGAGCAGGCCCGGCCGGGTTTTCCCTGGCCCTCGTTGTGGCCCACGCGGCCCTCCGTGGCCCTGGCCACCTCCCGGTCTCGGCCTCAGAGCCATATTTGCATGGCACCCACACCCTGCATTCCCGGCTGGCATCCCACAGGCTGCTCACCCACCCCTCCTGGGCAGCTCTCACTCTCCACAACTCCCTGATATTCCTTCTTCCTCAAGGGCGAGGCTGGACCCACAGGGACGCCACACGTGGTCAGCGATCAGACAGTGCCTGGAAAGCTCACACAGTGGCCTCGGCCCTCCACAGACCCGAGGAGCCCCACGAGCAGGAGACTGGCCACGTGCCTGTCCCAGCCACCCCCCGCACTGGGCGTGGGGACAGCTGGGCTGGAGATCCCGCTGTCACTCAGAGTAGCCCCAGCCGTGTGCTTCCAGTGTGGATGCAAATGAGGGTGCAGGATCAGGAGGCAGCAGCCCCCAGCTCAGCCTTGGGTCCTTGAATTTCGGGCAGCTGGGGGTGTCCCCAGGACAACAGGCTGGAGGCCTCAAGTCCCTCCACATGTGAGGGGCAGAGCTCCGTCAGGGGACAGCCTGCCTGGCCCTTGAGGACATGGAGAAGCTCTGGCTTTGTGGTCAGGGAGGGGACAGACAGGGCATGGCGTCTTCCCCTCCACAGGCCGAGCACCATGCGCTCCCGAGCCCCCACACACCTCGGCCTCTGCCTCTGCCTGTGGCTGGGTGCCACCCTGGGACGAGAGCAAGGACACGGTAAGGATGCTGCCAGTGGGCCCCTGCTTGCCCCCAGGCCCCGCCTGCACCCCCAGTGCCCACACGGGACGAGCCCTCTGCCCCTCCGCCCGGCCAGCCTCCTAAGTTGAATCCGTGCTGAACTCAGACGGGGGTCGGGACAGACCCTCAGCCTCGCCTCGGGAAGGCTTCTGTGTGCTCCAGTCCTCCGTGACATTGGCGCTCAGCTGAAAGCTATTCCGCAAACACCTCTTCCGAGCAGTCTCCGGGAAGCCAGCGCAAAGACCGGGCCGCCGTCCGGCCTGCCTCTTCCCCCGTGTGTCCGGGTAGCCCTCCTCTGGCTTCTCCGCATGTGGCACCCGTGTTTCCACACGGCACCCCTGCCTCAGTGTGCACCCTGGGCCAGCACGGCACGTCCGCAGAGGGCCGCAGCAGGCTGGCCGCTCCTGGTTGGGGTGTTTGGGGAGCGTGGGGTACCGCCCGCAGCAGCAGATACGCCAGACGACCTGTCTGAGCAGCTGTTCCTCCCGTGAGAAATGTGGGTGTGGCACTCGTCTGTGTCTGTGGAGCAGGTGCCAGGGCCTCGGCCACACTGGAAACTTGTTCCCAGCTGGGCCAACGCGGCCGCTCCGGGGCCTGCGAGCTCCTGGGAGGTTTCGGGCTCCCACCAAGCGATGGTTCGTCCTCGGGGGTGAGAGGCAGGAGGTGGCAGCTCCTCCTCGTAATGTGCATTTAAGGGACGACCACCGGGGCCTGACAGGAGGGCCAGGAGCCTCCGCCAGCCGCTGCCGTTGCGGGGCGTGGGGGGGGTGGGACCAGGAGCCCAGGTCTAGTGTGGAGCCCAGGTCAGTTTGAAACAAGCTTCTGCTGTCAATTGAGCCAAATCGGTAACTGATTCTACAGAAACAACCTGGGTCAGGCAAAGGCAAATATGCTCCCTGTCCCATTCAGGATTCAGACGACGGAGCGGCCCTCACAAGGGCCTTTGGGCCATTGAGCCTGAGGGCAGCCAGGTGGGCTGGGGCACTGAGTCCGGCCCAGGACGGGTGGTAGCCCACACGTGGGGCAGCCCTTCCCAGGATGGCCCGGGCCAGGCGTGGTCACCATCCAAGGAGGGCAGCGTGGTCCTGGCTGAGGCCCTTCCTGCCAGCCGCTGTCCGCCTGCAGGGGGCTGGGGAAGGGCCCCCCGACATTGGCAGGCAGAGTGGAGCAACAGAAGGCTGTTCACAAGCAGGGGCAGCGGCGGGAGGGGCCTGCTCACAGCTGGCCTTCAGAGCCCCTCCTCATCCCCCACGTATTCCTGACTTGCAAGCCCCATCCGGAGACCCGGCCCAGCTGCTGCCCGCTCTCAATGGGTCATTGTGTCTGTCCCGGTGCCCCCCAGCCCCTGCCCTTCCCCCTGAGCCCCAGCTCTCTGGAGGGCAGCCCAAAGAAGCCCATCTCTCTCCCCAGTTTCCAAAAATAGCTGCCCCTACTGCTGAGCCCCCGGAAGCTTTCAGGGGGCAACTACCCTCTCCAGAGCCCTGGGAGGCTGGCCAGGCCCCTGCCACCGCCTCCTCCTCTCAGATGGCCTGGACCCCCCTCCCCCACTGCAGGAGGCAGCCCGGTCACGGGGGCACAGACGCACAAGTGCCGAGGTGCACACCCACACTCCCCACCGAGGGGCCTGTGCACCTGGCAGTGGCCTTGGCAACTGAGGGGTCTGTGGCTACACGCCCCTTCTCCCAGGGACCCAGCTCAGGCCCCGGGCAGGTTGCCAGCTGCTGCAATGGCTCAGGGCCTCTGGTCACCAGTGGGGCAGTTGCTGCTCTCCACATGTGGGCCTGAGCCTCTTCCTGGTGGGGAGAACCCCCAGAGAGCCAGGGTGGGGCATCCCTGGGTGGGACGGGACTCCTGGTGACTGAAGTTACCAGGGTGGCCCTGTCACTGCAGACCCCTGGGAGGGCCAGGTCTTCTCACCCCCAGCGGAGGTCTCATCTCCCCATGTGGGGCTGGGTCCCTCAGACACCCAGGGTGGGTTGTGTCCCTTCAGGGTTCCCTGGGATAGGACTCTGTCCCTCCCAAGTGCTGAGGGCAGGACGTCTGAACCCCCATGGCTGGTTAGGTGGAGGGGAGGTGGGGCCTGTCCTGACCACCCTGTCCTGTTTCTGTAGCAAGTGGCCGCCTGAGGCTGGCTGTGCTGCCCGAGGACCAGCTGCAGATGAAGTGGAGAGAGTCAGAGGGGAGTGGCCTTGGCTACCTGGTGCAGGTGAAGCCCATGGCAGGTGAGGACCTGCGCCCTCCCAGGCCCTCTTCCCCCGCCACATGCTAAGGACGGTTGGCGTGGCAGCCATGGCCACCAAGCCCGCTCAGGCCCATGGCGTCCCCACTCCAGCCCATGTCAGCACCTCTCTGGCCTCGGACTCTGCTGTCCCCAAATTCCTTCCCCATCACGTAGGACACAGAACAGGGAACGGGCCCTATGTCCCTGGCAGGCAGCCCCTGCAGAAGGCATTCAGGACACACTTTAATTTTTCTTTTTTTGAGATGGAGTCACATTGTTGCCCAGACTGGAGTGCAGTGGCATGATCTCGGCTCACTGCAACCTGCAGCTCCTGGGTTCAAGCGATTCTCCTGCCTCAGACTCCCAAGTAGCTAGGATTACAGGTGTCCGCCACCACGCCTGGCTAATATATATATATATATATATATTTTTTTTTTTTTGTATTTTTAATAGAGACAGAGTTTCACTATGTTGGCCAGGCTGGTCTTGAACTCCTGAACTTGTGATCCGCCTGCCTCAGTCTCCCACAGTGCTGGGATTACAGGCATGAGCCACCGTGCCTGGTCAATTTTTTGTTTTTGTAAGACAGGGTCTCACTCTGTTGCTCAGGCTGGAGGGCCGTGGTGTGATCACAGCTCACCGCAGCCTCAATCTCCCGAGCTCAGGAGATCCTCCCACCTCGGCCTCCCGAGTAGCTGGGACTATGGGTGTGAGCCACCACTCCTGGCTAATTTCTGTATTTTTTGTAGCGAAGGGGTTTCACCATGTTGCCCAGACTGGTCTTGAACTGGGCTCAGGTGATCCACGCTCCCGGCCTCCCACAGGCTGGGATTACAGGTGTGAACTGCCACACCCAGCCCAAATTCTTTAAAGAAATGACTCCCCCCTCAGAACGAGTCTCAGTGCCTCGGGACAGCCTGGACTCTGCCCAGCAAACCCCAGAAGCGCCTGCCCTTCCCCTCCACGCACTGATCCTTGTTTATAGGAGCAGGGCCTTGAGGACGCCTTTCCAGGGAACCCGGTTCGAAGAGCATGGAAGGGCCCTAACCTGAAAATGGGTGCTAATTTTAAAGCTTCTCAGAGCCCAGATGGAAAAGCCACAGGGGTAAATGCTCAACTGTGTGAATCAGCAGTGTGACGGCCCTCACAGGCACCTCCTGGGGTAGAAACAGGCTGTTCCAGTGCCCCTGGTGCCCTGCTCAGCGTCCACCCTGTCCTGCTCCAGGACGGCCCCTGCGTCACGTAGACTAGCCTGCCAGTTTCGGAGCCTCCTTTGCGTGGAATCACACGTGGCCATTCCTCGGTGTCTGTTTCCTTGGTTCGCATTTGTGAGGTTCGCCACGCTGTCTCCGCGGTCCGTTTTCTTTGCTGCATAGTATTCCGTTGTGTGGTTTGTTCTGCTGTCGATGGGCGTCTGGCTTGCGTCCGGGTTCGCTGTGTTTCTGGTGTCCACGTGGATGCTGTTCTGTTGGGTGTAAACCCAGGAGTGGGAGCGTCAAAGCGTTACACATTTTCAACTCTAGCGGAAAACGTGGAACTCAGTGGCTGTGCCAGCGTGTCCTCCAGCCAGCAGCACGTGACGGCCTCCGACACACAACGCCCTTGGCACCCAGTGCCTGCAGCGTGACCTGAGCTACTCTGGAGGGTGCTCAGCGGTGTCCCGTGTTCTGTATTGAGCTGTCATTTACGTGCAGAGACATTCGCCCTTTTGGGAGGAGGTCTGTGAGTCTGATCAATAGTCCAGTCCTGTAACCACTACCACAATTGATGTACAGAACAGTTCTGTGACTCCAAGGTCAGCCCTTCGCCCCGTCCCCCAAAACCCTGGAATGGTTTTCTGTTTTGCCTTTTCCAGATACATGTGCCTGATCAGATTAGGTCCTGTTTGGTTCAGTGAAGGCTGAGTTTTTATCTAGAGAGTGGATTATCTTTTCCAAATTCTTTCTTCAGTGAGGAGAAATTATTTTCTCCTTTATATGGTTAATGTAGTAATTTACATGTAGTAAATTTTAGTGTAGTAAATTACAGTGATTGATTTTTTAATATTAAACATATTTATATATTAAATATATTTTATATATTTATATTATTAATATATTAAATAAATAAATAAATTTATTTATTTTGAGACGGAGTCTCACTCTGTCGCCCGGGCTAGAGTGTGGTGGCGTGATCTTGGCTCACTGCAACCTCGCCTCCTGGGTTCAAACAATTCTGCTGCCTCAGCCTCCTGAGTAGCTGGGACTACAGGCTCACGCCACTGCACCTGGCTAATTTTTGTATTTTTAGTAGAGACAGTGTTTCAACATGTTGGTCAGGCTGGTCTTGAACTCCTGACCTCGTGATCTGCCGGTCTTGGCCTCCCAAAGTGCTGAGATTACAGGTGTGAACCACTGCACCTGGCTACAT
>NW_016107870.1:249420-263986 GCF_001604975.1 Cebus imitator
TCCTTTTTGAGTTTGGTATAGCTTTAAACCTCGTAAGATGAGGTGGGGAAGGATTCCTCTTATTCCATTTTCTGGGAGAGTTTGTGTAATGGTGGTGGTATTTTTTTCCTTAAATGTTTGCTGGAATTCACTGGCTCTGACTTCCGGGCTTTTGGGGTGTGTGTGTGTGTGTGTGTGCGTGCACACTTGTGAACACACACATGTGAACACTTGAAATAATAGATTCAATTTCCTTAGCAGAAATAGGACTACTCAGATTTTTAAAATTTTTGTCAGTTTTGGTAAGTTAGCTTTTGAATGGGAACTTGCATTTTCTGTAAATGTCCTGATGAGTTGGTGTGACGTTGTTCATGCTTTCCCATAGACTGTAGTTACAGCCCTTTTCATTCCCGTTATTGACTGAATCTTCTCTCTGCTTTCAAAGAGCAATCGGGAAGTTTATCTGTCTTGTTAGTCTTTTAATGAAACACCTTTGGGCTCGGTTGGTCTGTTCTTGATGTTACGTTTGTTTTTTATTTCATTAATTTCTTGTTTCTATTCCTTTTTCTCTCTTTGTGTTCAACTTTCTGCTGTAACTCCTTAAGGTGGATGCCGAAGTTTGTTGATTTTCTGCCCTGCGTTTATAAGATCTGAAGTTAACTATTAAATTTTCCTGTAAGCAGTAGCTCTAGCTGCATTTTGATACACAGAGTTTTCATTATCATTCAGTTAAAAATATCTACTGATTTTTGTCGTGACATTTTTATTTGACCCATAGGCTACTTAGAAGTAGATTTCTTAGTTTTAAAACATGGGGGATTTTCTACCTACTTTTTGTTTTGGATTTCTTCCTTATTTGCATTATGACCAGAAATGTACAATATGCTTCCAGTCCTTTGGAAAGTTCCTTGCTGGCCGGGTGCAGTGGCTCGTGCCTGTAATCCCAGCACTTTGGGAGGCCAAGGCAGGCGGATCACTTGAGGATGGGAGTTTGAGACCAGCCTGGCCAACATGGTGAAACCCCGTCTCTACTAAAAATACAAAAATCAGCTGGGTGTGGTGGTGCGTGCCTGTAATCCCAGCTACTTGGGAGACTGAGGCAGGAGAATCACATGAGCCGGGGAGTTGCAGGTTGCACTGAGCTGACATCGTGCCACTGAACTCCAGCCTGGGTGACAGAGCGAGACTTCATCTCAAAGAAAAAACAAAAACGTACCTCGTTTTATGGCCCAGTATGTAATCAATTTTTGTCAGTGTTCCCTGTGACTTTGAAAATATATGTAATTTTCAGTTGTTCGGTCTAGTTTTCTAATTAAGTTATTTACCTTATCGTTCAGACCTTTATATAGTTAGTGTGTTTTGGGTCTGCTCATCTTATCCCTGACTGACAAAAGTATTTTACATCCCCCTGTCATCCCAGATCTGTCTGTCCTGTGCTTGTCACACTGCTCTCTGTGTTATGTGTTGAGGCTCTGTCGCTGGGCGCATGCACACTTAGAATTGCTGTGTCTTCCTGGTGGGGCGGACCTTTTTCAGGCTGAAATGCTCTTCGTTGTCCCTGTTTCTTGTATCTGAGCTGTGTTTGCGTTGAATCGCTTTTTCCTTCTTTTGCTGTTTACCTTTGTTTTACCCGTCATTTCAGACGTGTCCTCTAAGCTGCGTATACTTGGGCATTGTTTTTGTCCAGTGTGACGGTCTTTTTATTAAAAGATTTTTTCCATTTATATTTAATGAAATTAATGATATATTTGCGTTTATATGTATGATCTTCCTTTTTTGTTATACTTGTTATACATTTTTATTCTCTGCTTTCTTGTCTTCCTTTGAGCTGATTTTTTAATGGAAAAACTTAAACATATGCAAAAGACAGCATTGTGTAATGAAGCCTCATGTTTTCATAATGTAGCTTTCAGCGACTGTCAGCGTGTGGCCAGTATTGTTTTCCGTCCCTCTCCCTGACCCCTCTACATTCTGTATTATCTTAAAACAAATCCCAGACGTGATATGACACTGTCTGTAAATATTTCAGTATGTTTTTCTAAAAGAAAAGACTCAAAGGGAACCCACTGCCGTGAGCAGCTCCCAAATTTAGAATGTTTCAGTACTATCATTGAATATTTAGCTGTGTTCATCCTGGCATTTGAGACCCAGAGAATCACCCCGTGCTCAAAGTGCCCCCTTGGGTCTGACTCCCACCCCCTGAGCTCCGCTTCAGGTCATTTCTTCTTGCTCTTTCCTCCGAGAATATGACAGTGTCCCTTTTAAAATCATGTTTGCTTTTCACACTTGAAAATCCAGCCCAAACTTT
Source organism: Cebus imitator (assembly GCF_001604975.1). Taxonomy (NCBI): domain Eukaryota; kingdom Metazoa; phylum Chordata; class Mammalia; order Primates; family Cebidae; genus Cebus; species Cebus imitator. The sequence continues at coordinate 251,708 of NW_016107870.1, forward strand.
AGAATCATGGAGTCACACAGCAGAAAATATTTCAGCTGGTGGGTCTGTGCAGCACATAGGATGGGGCCTGCGGGAGGGGGCGGGGCCTGCGGGAGGGGTGGGGCCTGTGCGAGGGGGCGGGGCCTGTGGGCAGGATGGGGCCTGTGGGAGGGGGCGGGGCCTGTGGGCAGGATGGGGCCTGTGGGAGGGGGCGGGGCCTGGCCCCTGGGGTCACCATCCCCTCCCTGGCCAGCCCCTTCATCATACCTGGACAGTGTCTCTGAGGGTTTATGGGTTCTCACCTCACCACGTGACCGATTCCTCCAGACAGGTTTAGTAAGTGAATCTTCTCACTGCCACCAGGACCCATTCCTCTCACTTTATTACCAGGAGCCTGCGTCTCTTCCATCAGAACCTCCCCTTCTCTCTCTCTGGCCTCAAGGGGAGGAGCTGGGGTGAGGAGGAGCCAAGAGGAATCCACTCCCCGCATGACAGACGCACACACGTGTGTGTGCCCACCTTGGCCTCTAAAGCTGTCCCCACCCCCACCCAGGCGACTCGGAACAGGAGGTGATACTGACCACCAAGACCCCCAAGGCCACGGTGGGGGGCCTGAGCCCCTCCAAGGGCTACACCTTGCAGATCTTCGAGCTCATGGGCTCCGGGCGCGTCCTGCTGGCTCGGAGGGAGTTTGTGAGTAAGTCTGCCTTCCGCCAGCTGGGTACCTGCTCCTCTGGGCTGGGTCCCACCGTCTACCAGGCCAGTGTCCCACCCTCCTCCAGGCTGCGTTCCAGCCCCAGGGGTGGGTGTGTGTGAAGCAGCTCTGGGCTGACTCATCAGCAAGGCTGCCTTGCCCCTGACACCTTTTGGTGCCTCCCAGGGTCTGGGGGCCCTCAGTACCCACAGATGTGCCCTTGATGGGGTGTGTCTGCAGCTCCCCGGTGCACCCTGCCCTCCACTCCCACCCCAACCGTCCCTTGCTTCTCCCTGCAGTTGAGGAACTGAAGAGTAGCTCCCTGGACAGGAGCAGCCAGAGGAGCCTCAGCTCTGAAGCCCCAGAGCCCACCCCCTCCCTCGTGGGGACCCCAGGCCCCGAGCAGGCTTCGGAGCCCCGAGTTGCCTTCGAGCCAAGCCGGGATCCGCCCACTCCTGGTGGGTCGAGTTGGAGAGAGAGTAAGTCTCGGGGAGGAGTGATCTTTGGTTTCTCACATTTCTCACCATGAGGCCGGGAAGTTCCTCCTCGTGCCTGACCACACACTCTCCAGCTTTAACCTAAGGCTGCCACGCTCCTGGCTTCACTCAAGCCAGGCCACTGGGAGCATGTGGTCCCACGACCTTTGACCCCTCTGGGAGCCTCCAGCCTGGGTCTGGGGGGTGAAAGGAGTGGGTCATGCTCCCCCAGGAATGGGATCAGGAGGAGCAGAGCTGGTCCAGGGGCCCTGGAGGGAGAGGCAGAACCACACCAGGACAGAAGAGAAGCTGGGTAAGGGGTGGGCACAGACGGGGGCAGTGCACTGTGTCTGCCCATGAGGCCCCTGCAGGCGAGGCTGCGCTTCCCCACAGAGCTGGAAGGGCCTGACTTTGTCTCCTCCATCAGATTAGGGTCCTCAGAGGCAGGATTCTGCCTTCCCCTGTCAGGCTTGGAACTGAAGGAAGTGTCCTCCTCTTTAGACTTGGGCGTGTCCCCTCCAGAAGGGTCCTTCAGTCTGGTGCTGTCCTCCCCCCAGGGTGCTGGGCCCTGCTGTCTCCCCTGGACTCAGGCACCCCCAGGGAAGTGTCCCCACCTGTGTAGGCCTCAGACCAGCTGAGCTTCTTCTGTCGGCCCCGAGGGGGGCCCACTCTGATGGCTGCTGGCCTTGTTCAGCCATCTGCTAGGGGTCTGGCCCTGGCTCTGGGGCACGCCCTATCTGTCACTATCTGTGCAAAACTCTGGGGAGCACCAGACCGGGGGCGAGGGCTTTGCCTCCACAGCACTGCCAGGGCAGTGCTCACGGTGGCCCTGCTGGAGCTGTCTGCAGTGCCCACCCTCTCCTCTCTGCCCGGTTTGCACCCGGTGGCAATCTGGCTTGGTGTCTGGGTGTGCAGTGGCTACCAGGGTCATGGAGGATGGAGGTGCCCGAGCACCAGGGGGCCTCATGTTAGCCGTGGCGGACCTCGAAGCAGGATCTGCGCAGCGCTGTCTAATCTGGTGGGGCCCGAGGATCTTGCGGTCCTTTTCCCCAATACTGGGCCCAGCCCGACTCACTCCTGTGGCCGGAGCCCCAGGGAAGGTGATCTGGGGGCTGGGACCAGGCCTGGAGCAGTTTGGGGGTCTTGGACCAGTGATGGGCCTCACCTAGCACCTTGCCCGCTCCCTGCCGTCCCAGCTGCCCCCCAGTTTCACTGCCTGCCCCCCACGCCTGCTGACATGGTCTTCCTGGTGGACGGGTCCTGGAGCATCGGCCACAGTCACTTCCAGCAGATCAAGGACTTCCTGGCCAGCGTCATCGCGCCCTTTGAAATCGGGCGGGATAAGGTCCAAGTAGGTGGGTTCTGGCCGCCCGCCTCCTACCCCTCCCTGGCATGGTCCCCACAACTCTGGCTGCCCGGTGTGGGCTGTGACCTGTGGGGGTCCCCACAGCAGCCAGGGCTCCCACCTTGGGGGACAGGGCGCCTGCTGCGTGTGAGGTGTTTGGGGCCACTCCATGTGGAGGCCTTGACTCTGTAGCGGCATCTCCCTGGGGACTGGCTGCTCTGGCCCGGGGAAGCTGCAGAGGCGTGTGCAGCTCCCTGGACATTCAGCCCGAGCCACACCCCTGCCCCTAGGCCTGACACAGTACAGTGGAGATGCCCAGACCGAGTGGGACCTGAACTCCCTCGGGACCAAGGAGCAGGTGCTGGCAGCCGTGCACCACCTCCACTACAAGGGGGGGAACACATTCACAGGTACGGCCCAGCCCGCAGTCCTGAGGGGGGAACAGATACGGCCAGGCCCGCCACCCACCCCGTCCTGAGGCAGACCTCCTTCTGCAGCCCCCCAGACCCCAGAAGCTTGTGTATAAATCCAGCCCCATCCGCACCTTTGTAAAGGGCATGGTCACCCCCCTGTTTACCTTCAATGGAAGCGAGGGCCCACATCCAGGGCACGGCTCCTCTGTTCCACCAACACTCTGGCTGGGACCACACCGGCCCCGTCTGGCTGCTTACCTGCAGATAGGGCCCGACTGGGGGATTGGGGCCCCTCTGGGGGCCTCTGCACAGGCAGGCTCTCCCTGCCCCCTCGAGCTGCCGCCCGGCCTCCTGGCAGCCTGCAAGGAAGGAGAGGAGCGCCTCTGCGGTGCGGTTGCTGCCAGCCAAGCACCCGGAGGGGACGCTGGCAGCTGCCTGTCACTTTATTCCCGCTGCTCCCAAGGCCTGGCCCTGACCCACGTGCTGGGACAGAACCTGCAGCCGGCGGCCGGCATGCGTCCAGAGGCGGCCAAGGTGGTGATTCTGGTGACGGACGGCAAGTCGCAGGACGATGTGCACACCGCTGCCCGTGCCCTCAAAGACCTGGGTGTGATCATCTTTGCCGTGGGTGAGCACCGTGTGGCCCCTGGCCCTGGGGTGGACTGTTACAGCCAGGTTGGGCTTGGGTGACAGCTGGGAGCTGGCATCAGACTCCTGGTTCTGAGCTCAGCTTCTGCGTCCACAGCACAGGCTGCACGCAGAGCCAGGCACTGCCTGGCACTCAGCGGCAACGGTGCAGGTGGGCAGCGTGGGCGTGGCTGCTCCTTTTCAATCTCCTGCTGCCTGCTGCCTCCGTAGAACCCCCCCGCCCCGCCCTCGTGGCCTGAAGCTCCCTGGTGTGATATTCACCCAGGAGCCCGGGCTGCCCCCGCTGGCCACCGTCCCTGTGCCTGGCAACTCCCGCCTGCTGTCCCCTGGCGAGGAGCTTCCTGGCACCCTCCAGGGCCAGGGACTCATGGGAGAATCAACTCCGTCCTGTGGGGGGGAAACTGCAGATGTTGAGGCAGGAGTCCTGGGGGCAGAGACCCTTCCTTGATGCCCCCAACCCCTCGGGAGCACCTGGCCCAGCACTCGGGTGGCGGTGGGCCGAGGAGTGTAGCCGTTGGCCTCTTCTCCTCTGGCCCAGTCTCCACGGAGACCCGGCCCCCGCTGTGGTGGCCCCATCGGGTGACCCCCGTGCAGGCCGACTCACCTTCATCCTCACGAGCAGGTGTGAAGAACGCAGATGAGGCGGAGCTGAGGCTCCTGGCGTCCCCACCACAGGACATCACCGTCCACAACGTGCTAGGCTTCCCGCAGCTTGGCATGCTGGCCGGCCTGCTTAGCCGCCTCATCTGCCAGAGGCTCCAGCGTGGGGGCCTGTGGCGGGGTCCAGGTGAGAGGCAGGGTTGCCCATACAGGCTGCAGCCCCGCCAGCCCCACCTGGCCGCTTGGGCAGAGGGTGGGGGGGGTGCTGTGGCTCCCATGTGGTACTTGAGTCTGGTTCTTGTGGCTCTGAGGGGTCTGCAGCCCCCCAACATCTGCCCTGGGAGGGGCCGGGAACAGCTTTCCTGTCTCTCCTGTGAGTGGCCGCCAGGGGGAGTGTGGACGCAGCCGCCCGCAGCGCTGACCCCCGCCCCTACCCACCACCCCAGCAGCGGCGGCTCCCGCCCTGGACACCCTCCCTGCCCCCACCAGCCTGGTCCTGACCCAGGTGACCTCCTCCAGCGTCCGCCTGTCCTGGACTCCGGCCCCGCGGCCGCCCCTCAAGTATCTGATTGTGTGGCAGGCCTCCAGAGGTGGCACCCCCAGGGAGGTGAGACGGCCAGTCTGTAGGCTCCCCGGGCAGGTCCTCCAGGTCGTGAGGTCTGAGGAGCCGAGGGGAGGCCGGGAATAGAGGCCCACAAATAACTGGGTTCAGGCGATGGGGGATGGCGAGGGGCTGGCGGCCGAGGGACTCACGACAGAGCTGCATCTGGAGGCTGAGGAGGGCAGCGCAGAGGATGTTCCGGGGCACTGGGGATGGGGCCGGACTCAGAGCGGCTTCTCCGTTTGACTGATCGATCGATTGATCGATTGTAATGGGTTGCCCACGCCGTGCCTGGTGCCACTCTCATAGGTACCGGGAGTCTGGGCCTGCGGGAAGGGGGCACCCTGTGGGCCCTCGCCACACCCACACCCCAGCTGATGGAGTTCCTGCCTGACCCCAGCCCCCGGCGCACCCCCTTCCTGCCTCCCTCCTCGCCCACTCTGTTCCAGGTGGTGGTGGAAGGGCCGGCCACCTCCACAGAGCTGCACAACCTGACCTCACGCACAGAGTACCTGGTCTCCGTGCTCCCTGTCTACGAGGGCGGGGTCGGTGAGGGCCTGCAGGGCTTGGCGACCACAGGTAGGTGGGAGCCAGGGGGGGGGCCAGGTTCAGGGTGGGAGGCCCACTCTCGGCTGCCCCTTGGAGCCTGGCACCCAGGGCAGTGTAACCAGCAGCCTGGGTCTTAACTACTCACAGTTGGCACCATCCCCAGCTTACTGTGTGACCAAGGCTGTCACTGGGCCCCTCTGACCCTCAGTGCCAGACCGTTTGTGTCCCCACCTCAACCATAACCACAGCCCAGCCTGCTTCCTGTCCACACTGTGTATGGAGTTCCCCGATGCTTGGCCCCCAGAATGTGGCGAAGCTCACTGGGTTCTTGGACCCCCGGGGACCGCCGTGAGCTCTGCTGCAGTAGCTTTGTTGAGATGTGATTTACACGTCGCACCGTCTACCCATTCCAAGTGCACGGCCCAGTGCCACAGCCACAGTTCATCTTAGGTCATTTCGCCCCCCAGAGGAACCCCTGCACCCCTAAGCTCCTTCCCCTCTGCCCCGCCCAGCTCTGGCAACCTCAAGCCCGGCTTCTGTCTCTGGATGGGCCTGTCCCGGATGTTTCGCGAAGGTGAAGTCACACCGGGTGGCCTTTGGTGTCTGGCTGTTTCCCGAGGCCCTTCTTACCCCTGGAGGCCATGTTCCTGCCATGGCCTCAAGGCAGATGGCCTTACACAAACCTACAGGGTGGCTTTGTGTCCCCAGAGCTTGAGCCACAAACTCGGCCCAGGGTGGAGCCTGAGAGGCACCACTTCAAATCCCACGTGTCTACTGCGTGGTGGCCGCCCCCGCCACTCGTGTGTGTGGTGTGATCTCTCTGTGGGCTCCCTTCCTAAAGTGCCCCCTCACGGCCCCCAGCACCTCTGCCTCCGCCCCGGGCGCTGACCCTGGCCGCATTGACGCCCAGAACCGCCCACCTCACCTGGCAGCCCTCGGCGGGGGCCACCCACTACCTGGTGCAGCTGTCTGCCTCCCCGAAGGGGGAGGAGGAGGAGAGAAAGGTGAGCTGGGCCGGGGTGGGGAAGCAGGGGAGTGCAGCAGAGGGGCTGGGGCCGGCCTGGATGGGAGTACCCAGTCATGCCTCTGCAGGTGCAGGTGGGGCGGCCCGAGGTGCTGCTGGATGGCCTGGAGCCGGGCAGGGACTATGAGGTCTCGGTGCAGAGCCTGCGGGGCCTGGAGGCCAGCGAGGCCCGGGGCATCCACGTCAGGACGCGTGAGTGCCCTGATCCCGGCTGCCTGCCCACGGGGCAGGTGCCTCATCAGGTTCCTCAGCCTTCCATGGCGTGGGGGGCCTCAGGCCCCTTGGTCCCAGCCACTGCCCACCCCTGCCCCATCCATGGAGGCCGCGTGCTGCCCTTGAGCCTCTGCTGTGCTCTGCAGCCCCCCCGGCCCCCCCGAGACACCTGAGCTTTTCGGACGTGAGCCATGACTCAGTGCGAGTGTTCTGGGAGCGCGCCCCCAGGCCCGTGCGCCTGGTCAGGGTAACCTACATCTCCAGCGAGGGCAGACACTCGGGGCAGGTGAGAGCAGAGCTCGCCAGGGCCCGAGTGCCTCGAGGTACCACAGGGCCCTGTCAGCAGGCATGGGGTGGATCCAGCCATCAAATAACACGCTTAAAACCACGGCCGCCACGAGGCACAGCGCAGGCACCTGCTGTGGGGCAGATGCAGGTGTGGGGGCCGTGGGGGGCCAGGCGGGGGAGGCCCCACCCAGCAGGCCATCCTGCAGTTCTGTGCCCGGCCTGGGTCTCTACCCAGCAAGGGCTCCAGGCACCTGCTGCACCCGCCACGTCTCCCACCTAACCACTACAGACAGAGGCTCCTGGGAACGCCACCTCAGCCACGCTGGGGCCCCTCTCTTCCTCCACCACCTACACCGTCCGCGTCACCTGCCTCTACCCTGGAGGTGACTCCTCCACGCTGACCAGCCGGGTCACCACCAGTGAGTGGGGAGAGGTCGGGCTGGGGTCCAGCGGGGTCCTGCCTCCTTCTGCCCTGCTGGACAGTTCACATCAAGTGTTTTGGGTGCCTGCTCTGGACCAGGGCTGAGCCAGGTGGGGACGGGCACCCGGACGGGTGTGATAGGTTTTCCTGGGTGTGGCTGCCCCTCCTCTGAGGCGCCCAGGCTCAGGGGCTGCACCCCAGCCTCTGTCTCCACTTCCTTCAGAGAAAGTGCCCAGCCCCAGCCAGCTGTCCATGACGGAACTGCCAGGGGACGAGGTCCGGCTGTCGTGGGTGGCCGCAGCCCCGTCTGGCGTCCTCGTGTACCAGATCAAGTGGACGCCCCTGGGAGAGGGCAAGGCTCACGAGGTGGGCGGGGTGGGCTTCTCCCTCAGAGGCGCTCCCCATAGGCCCTCGTCCAGGGCTCAGAGCCTTGTGTGTGCCCGCCTGTCTGTGTACCTGTCTGTGCGCCGGCTCCCCCAGCCTAAGGACCCCGTTGCACCCGATGACCCTGGGCTCTTCTCTCCCTAGATCTCTGTCCCAGGGAACCTCGGCTCAGCTGTCCTGCCTGGCCTGGGGAGGCACGTGGAATACGATGTCACCATCCTGGCCTACTACAGGGACGGGGCCCGCAGCGACCCTGTGTCCCTCCGCTATGCCCCCTGTAGGTGCCCCTCCGCTTCCCCTCTGCCGGGTGTGGGGTGGGGCAGGGATGGCCCTGGGGGACCCCGACTCACCCGCTCCACAGGTCCAGGACTCCCAGAACTGCTGGCAGGCAGGCTCCCAGAGCCCCGACCTGGGCCTGGTCACTGGAGTCCGCAGGGCTTCCTTGAGTCCACATGGGGACACGTGTTCCCCAGTGGCTGAGTGTACAAACCATGTAGTGTCTCGAAGGGCAGCCCAGGCAGCAGCCCTGGTTGGGGGGTGTGGTGGGGGCCCTGGCAGGAGTGTGGTGTGGCAGGAGTGTGGTCTGGGTGTGGTGTGGCCTGGGTGTGGCGTGGTGGGGTGGGGAGTGGGTGGGGTGTGGCATGGGTGTGGCATGGTGGGGTGGGGAGTGGTGGGGTGTGGCGTGGCTGTGGCAGGGGTGTGGGTGTGGCATGGCATGGTGGGGACAGGGCGCACAGCAGGGTAGGGGCTGGGTGGCTGGTCCTCTGGCCGCTGGCGCCTCCGTTCTGGAGGGATCTGAGCCCCACACAGCTCGTGCTCTCCGTCAGCCACGGTGAACAGGAGCCCCCCCTCCAACCTGGCCCTGGCCTCGGAGACCCCTGACAGCCTGCAGGTCAGCTGGACACCCCCTCGTGGACCCGTGCTCTGCTACCAGCTCACCTATGCGCCCGCCTCTGGCTCAGGACCTGAGAAATCTGTGAGTGTTGGTAGAGCCTGAAGCCACCACCCTCATGGGGCCTCCTGGAAGGGGCATGGTCATGCTGTCTGCAGAGGCGGACCCGAGGGAGGCAGCAGAGCCACGTGGACAAGCAGAGTTGCCCAGGAGGCAGGGACCAGGCCCCCTCCTTCTCCCAGGTGTCTGTGCCGGGACCCAGGAACCACGTGACGCTCCCCGACCTGCAGGCAGCCACCAAGTACAGGGTCCTGGTGTCAGCCGTCTACACGGCAGGCAAGAGTGAGGCTGTGTCTGCCACGGGCCAGACGGGTGAGTGGGCACCAGACCCCAGACCCAGGTAGCCCCAGCCCCAGCCAGGGGAGAGGGGCTTCTCCCATCAGGGGTGCTCCTTCCTGTCTTCTCTGCCCATGAAGGCTTCCGAGGACCTGCCTTGGAACAAGCCCATCTCCCTGCCCGTAGGACACACGTGCCCCCACGCCTGCCCTCACACCAGGCATCTCCCTGCCTCCAGGACACACGTGCCCCCAGGCCCACCCACATATCAGGCATCTCCCTGTCCCCAGGACACACGTGCCCCATCTCCCTGGCCCTGCCAGTTCAGGGCTCCCCTGGGTGACCAGTACCCTCAAAGAGTACCACACCCTGTGGGACACCTGATGTGGCCCCAGGCCCCCACAGGCTGTCTTCTTGGGGACAGTGGGGGCAGCTGCTCACTCAGTGAGATCCCAGAGGTGATAGGACCATCCTTGTTTCCTTCCTTGTCTGGGAGGTGTTGGGACCACAGGCCTGAGGCCACGGCGTGGGTGGCAGATGGGACATAGCACAGTGCCACCTGAGGACCACAGGCTGGGCCATCATCCAGGAAGTGGCCCCTCCCCAGCGGTCAGTCAGGCATGAGGGCCAGGCTGCCCCCTCACATCTACCCCATCTCCTCTCAGCAACCTGCCCGGCCCTCCGCCCCAACGGCTCCCTCCCAGGTGGGTCCTGTGCTCCCTCCCTGACCTGCCCGCCTTGGTCTCTCGGGCTCTTCCTGGGCGTAGGGGCCAAGGGTGTCGTGACCTGGGGCCCCACGGTAGTGCAGTTGGAGGACGTCTGGGCGGGTTTGCGCCTCCACAGATGTCCCTGTGGCTTGCTGGGCGGTGGTTCTTCCTGCTTCTCACTGAGGGAACTGAAGCTTATCCAAGGTCACGGCCAGGACCCAGCAGAGCCAAGGCAATGCTGGGGGCCCTGGGTCCTTTCTGGCCCCATTCCACGGTCTCTGTTGACTGGAGACGGGTTGAGGTGCCGAACCCGGGTCCTCATCTGAGTCGCCTGAGAATGAGGCCCTTCCCAGAGAGGGGCTGAGAGGTGGATGGCTCGAGGCAGGGGACAGTGCAGAGGGTGGGGCGCTGCGGGTGCTGCGGGCGCTGAGCCTGCAGGGCTGCAGCTGCTCTGAGCCTGCAGCAGGGACAAGCCAGGACGGCGGGGCCGGTGGGGCCGGTGGAGACAGTGGGGACATTGGCTGCTAACTTGAAACAGGCCTTGGAAGGGGCTGCAGCCCCTGCCGCCTCCTGCCCAGGCCTGCTGGCAGCGCTGATAAGCAGCTGTGTGAATAGGATTTCACCCTTCGCTTTGTACCAGTTAGTGCTGGAGATGGAGCAGGGGCTTTGCAGGTGGTGGGTGGCTCTGCGTGGTGGGGCTCACCAGGGAATGGGGCCATCACGGGCCCCCAGGCAGTGTGGATGGAGCGAGCCGGGCACTCTGTGTGCCAGCAAAGGGGAACTCACGGGCAGAGTCTTTCTCGGAGAGAAGAGTGACCCTGGGAGGGCTGGGGACTCCGTGCACTGTGCTTATTGGGGAGCGTGGGTGGAGGTGGGCGGTGGGGCTCCTGGTCGGGGGCTGGGCTTTCATCCTGTCCATCGCTGGGTCTCCAAAGCTGGGTGTTTGGCCCAGTGATTTCCCAGGGCAGCCTGGGGGAGGCCCTCTCAGGGTGTTGGATTCCCTTGAGGAGGGGGTGGGGGCAGTGCCCAGCCCAGGGACTGCAGCAGACCCCTGCCCACCCCCAGCCCCTGTGCTGACTTCCCACCCACTCATCTGGCTCCGTCAGCCCCTCCCTCCCTCCACGCTGCAGCCCCTGGGCCCCTCTTGAGCCCCCGCTCCTGCCTCTCCCTCCCTCCCCTGCCGTCTCTGAGTCCCTCAGTGCCCTCTCCCACACCGTGTCCCCCAGGGTTTGACCTGATGGTGACCTTCGGCCTGGTGGAGAAGGCTTATGCTTCCATCCGAGGCGTGGCCATGGAGCCCTCTGCCTTTGGTGGGACCCCGACCTTCACGCTCTTCAAGGACGCCCAGCTGACAAGACGGGTCAGGTGCGAGGGCAAGGGCTGGCGGGGAGCTGGAACCGCATATGCCAGGGCCGCTGAAGATGAGCAGGGCCTGGGGTGCGTGCGGGCAGGAGACCCCTGGAGGCTGTGGGACAGGACAGTGCCCCAGCCTTTAAAAGCTACGTCAGTGACTAGCAGACTCACCCCAGAACTCGCACTTCAGAAATTCACGTTTTAAAATTAGTAAAATCTCCTCGGGCAGAGTGAGGCCAGCCCTCGCCATACTTTTCCACCAAGTGTGGATGCATTTCCTGCGTGGGCCGAGGACTCATCAGACATGCCAGCGCCCCAGGCTGGTCTCCTGTGAGCAGCCCTTTCTCCCACCCGCCGCGGTGAGACGGATCTGCCAGCAGCTGGATTTGTGGGAAGCAGTGGCTTTTGAACAGCTCTGCACGAGACTTGAGATGATTCCTGCTTCCTCACGTCCACCCTGCTTTATTTACAGGGGTCGTCAATCCAGACCCTGAGCTGTGACGCACGCGGCGTGACGCTTTAAGTTAAAATGTTTTAGATGATAGAGGGGAAAGCCAGGTGTGGGTACACGTCTGTAGGCCCAGCTGCTGCGGAGGCCGAGTCAGGAGACTCGCTTGAGGCCTGGAGGTTGGAACTTGCCTGGGCAATGTAGCAAGACCCCGTCTCTACAAACAAGCAAGCAAATAAGCAAACTTAGCCGGGCACGGGGGCAGGCGCCTGGGCACTGGTGAGGACCCGCTGGGCAGCGCCAATGAGCGTGAGTCTCAGGAGCTGCTCCCAAAAGCAGAGCTGCCTTTCTGTGACCCCGGGACCCTCCTGCAGGGTGTCCTGGGCCGGCACACCCTCACCCTCACGGGGGCCTCCGGGAGTGCTGGTGTTGGTGAGCCTTTGCTGCGGTCATCTAGGACGTGACCTGGGATGACCCTGGGCTATGTGGATGCCCCTGGCGCCTCCGAGTACTTCCGTTGAACCCTCTGCATTCAGTGGGAGGGGATTCTATCCTTCTGGTACCCCATGTTACTCATGGGGAAGCCGAGGCAGGGAACCCCCAGTGTGGACTCATAGACTCTCAGCTCTGTAGTTCCACCAGGGCAGGCTCTCAGGGAGCCAACGGCCTCCATGCTCAGTCTGCAGCTGGGAAGGTGCAGGGGTCCACCATGACCTTCAGAGCAGCTTCAGGGACTAGGGCTGGGGCTGGGTGAGCAGCTTGTCCTGCCAGGCTTAGCCGCCCCGGAGTCTGCTCATGCGCCTCCCCACGCAACCCTCCCACAGTGACATCCACCCCTTCCTCAACCCTGCCACGGTGACATCCACCCCTGCCCCAACCCTCCCCCGGTGACATCCACCCCTCCCCCA
>NW_016107870.1:264659-273066 GCF_001604975.1 Cebus imitator
TCCACCCAGCCCCGCTCCCGCCGGAGCACACCATCGTCTTCCTCATGCGCCTGCTTCCTGAGACACCCCGCGAGGCCTTCGCGCTGTGGCAGATGACGGCCGAGGACTTCCAGCCTGTTCTCGGGGTTCTCCTGGATGGTGACGTGGGCCCCGAGTCACCACCCCCCACAGTCAGGAGGAGTGGGGGCAGGGAGGCCCCAGACCCTGGGAGGCCTTTGGAGGAAGTCCAGCCTCCAGGCCAGGCCCTTGGGCCCCCCTCAGCAGGGGTGTTGGCACCCACCCTGGGTGGAAGGCAGGTGTCCCGGGCAGGGGGCTCTGGGCCGTGTTGAGGGTCACTTCCAGCTTCGCGCCCTCAGGCTGCTCCGCGCCTGTCGTGGGGGCCGCCCTGCTCAAGGTCTAGGCCCAGCTGCCCGCTGCCCGCTCTCACCTGCTCTGCCCCCTCCCTGGCAGCCGGGAGGAAGTCCCTGACCTACTTCCACCGAGACCCCAGGGCTGCCTTGCAGGAGGCTACCTTCGACCCGCAGGAAGTGAGGAAGATTTTCTTTGGGAGCTTCCACAAGGTCCTGGAAAGCTGAGCTCACGGCCCCTCCCCCCGTTCCCCCAGCTCTGGGACAGCCCAGCCCCCCGCAGGGCCCTGCTTGTCCTGGGGCTCAGTGCCTGCTCCGGCTCTTCCGTCTTAACCTGAGTGGAAGAGCCACCCAGCCTGTCTTTGGGTCCCACAGACCCCTGGAAGGCCACTGCAGCAGGTGCTGTTCAGTGCATTTTACAGAGGGGAAGCCAAGGCCCGGCAAGGCAGGTTCTCCCAGGGTCCCCCCAAACCTGAGGTGACGTCAGGCCCCGACCCCAGGCCCTGGTGATGGGCGTTGCTCCCCATCTCTGGCCTGGCTGGAGGGCTCAGGTGGGCGCTGTCCCTGCCTGGACTGTGGGGAACACCCATGCTGTCTTACAGGTGCACGTGGCCGTGGGCCGCTCCAAGGTCAGGCTGTATGTGGACTGCCGCAAGGTGGCTGAGCGGCCCCTCGGGGAGGTGGGCAGCCCTCCCGCTGCCGGCTTCATCACGCTGGGGAGGCTGGCCAAGGCCAGGGGCCCCCGGAGCAGCTCCGCTGTGGTGAGTGTAGTCTTTCCCTGCTGGGCCTGGCTGGCGGGGCTGGCGGCCTCTCTGAGCCCCGGGGCTGAGCCCGCTCCCCTGTGCTGCAGTTCCAGCTTCGGATGCTGCAGATCGTGTGCAGTGACACCTGGGCCGATGAGGACCGGTGCTGTGAGCTCCCTGCCTCGGTAGGCCCCTGCCTCTCCCCGGTGCTGTGAGCTCCCTGCCTCGGTAGGCCCGTCCCTTGCCCCTGTTCCAGGAAGGAAGGGCAAGTGCCCACTGAGGGCACAGTGCCTGGGGGTGCATTGGTCTGTCCAGATTGCCACTGTGCTGGGAGAAATCAAGGAAGGCTTTCAGAGGAGGTGGCCCCAGGGCCAGAGGGTGAGCCTGGGGGGGCGTGCTGGATGAAGGGTACTGGAGGCTCTGGCCAGGCTGGGAAGTTCCCCTCTGTGGGCCCAGCCAGGTGCAGATGAGTCCGGAGGGGCCACGGCCAGGCCACAGAGCCCTCTCAGCGCTGCCAGGTCCTTGGTGACTCCTCCATGTACCCGGTGCTTGCCTTGGCCATACTGGGGGCCCAGACGGGGGAGCGAAGGAGGGAGAAGGTGCCCTTCCATCCTGGGACTCATGCGGACAGCCTGGCAGGGTGGTCCCAGGGCTGGCTGCACACACAGGGGCTTGTGGCCTGAGCCTGGGACGTGCCCCCTGTGCACTTGTGCCCAGACCTTCCCCCCGCCTCCAGGTGCAGGTCTGGAAGTTTCCCTGCAGCCCAGGTGTCCTTGGCTAAGCTCAGCTGTACGGTCAGGCAAGAGCCAGGGTCTCTAATGACCAACCTCTTCTTCCAGAGGGATGGAGAGACCTGTCCGGCCTTCGTGTCTGCCTGTACCTGTTCCTCAGAGACCCCTGGACCCCCAGGGCCCGAAGGACCCCCAGTGAGTCCAGCAGTGTCTCCCTGGGGTGGCCAGGGACCCCTGGCTGATGTAGTGCTGCCACTGGCGAATGTGGAACCCAGAGCCTCCTGCCCCCATCCATCCGCGGTCCTGACGCAGAGCTGGGACACACTTCATGAGCCTCCTCCCCTGCTGCACCTGCCCTGGGCCGTGAGGCAGAGGCCTGGACCAGCCCCTTCCTCCCGCCGCTGGGCCTCCGCCTCCCGAGCCCTCCTCTGACATGGAATCCAGTGTTTCCCAGTGTCAGGGCTGGGAAGGGGGCCCAGGTGCAGCGGGGATCCAGGACTGTGCCGTGGCCCAGGGTGTGACGTGGGCCGCTGTGGGTCAGTGTCCTGAGTGCTGGCAGCCGGGCTTACTGCAGCAGGAGCCACAGGGGCCTCTGCCCAGGCCTCGGGGAGGCGGCTCTCCAGGCCAGGAACCCGATCGTGGGGTGGGTCCTGAGAGGTCCTCGGACCTGCTCACCCCAAGTTTCCAGGACCCCACAGGTGACAGCTGGGGCTTCCAGAGCTCACTGCACAGGACCAGTCAGGCACACTCAGTGGAGCTCAGTGTCCACGGGCCTGGCCACTCAGGGGGCTGGGGTTTGAACCCAGAGCTGCCTGCGTGCGAGAAGGGTGGACGGGCTAGCGTGCCCTTGCCCTGGAAGCCGCTTCCTTCCCCCGGACGGTAGTGGACAGTCCAGCTGGGTGGGGTTAGGCACCCAGGGTGGGCCCAGCATGGGGTGGTTCTGGGATCTTAGCCCTCCTTGTGCCTCTGCAGGGCCTCCCAGGGAGGAATGGCACCCCAGGAGAGCAGGGCTTCCCAGGGCCCAGGGTAAGTTTTGGGGAGTCCTGGGAGGTGGGGGGTCTGGGTTCTAGCTGCCAGAAAAGGACACCCCCCCAGTGCATTCCTGAGAATGTGGGGAGCGGCACAGAGACCCCTAGGCAGGGTGGGGTCTCCCCAGGCTGCAGACAGGCAGGAACCCCAGCGCCCCAGGGGCCCAGGGGTCTGGACTGGCCTTCCCCACGTGCCTGCTGGGTGCCTGGCCCTGGGCCTAGGTATGGTGGAAGTGTCCTTTTCACCCAGATAGGGAGGATGGACCCCATGGCCCGGGTGGGGAAACAGGCTTGGGGAGGTGAGGCCACCTGTCCAGTCGGCAGCCTGGCTGGCCCTCAAGGCCGCCCTTGATTTCCGCTGGGCAGGCGAGAGCCAGGTGCCGTCTGTGCCGGGCTGGACTCAGGAGCTCAGGTCTACCGAGTATTTTCCAATGTGTCTGGGCTCAGCACATGTGCGGCGTGCAGGGAGGGGTTTCGGGGGTGGGTTCTGGTTCTGCAGAGAGGGATGTTGAAGACAGTGCACCCAGTGATGACAGCAGGACCCACTCCAGGCGTGGGAGGGTCATCCTCTTCCCGACCCCCGATACCCGCCTCTCCCCGGCATCCTTCAGAGAGTGCCACATCCCCATGAGCACAGACACGAGCCCCGTTGCACCTGGGCCGCCAAGCTCCCTCTGTCTGAGCGGTTGTGCTGGAGCCTGAGGGCGCATCTCAGGCTCGGATTCCCCAGGAGAGTGTCTGGGTGGGAGGGCACACGCCCCTGTGCTGTGGGGTGGATGCCCCAAAACGCGCCCGCAGAGCTGTGCAGGGCGCTCCCGGGCGGGGAGCCAGCGGTGGCTTCCCACCCCCACCTGCATAGCTGGCTGCTTTGGGAGCCGTCCGATAGATGGAAATGCATTTCTCTTCCAAGCACCGCGAACACCCTTTGAAAGTGGCCAGTATTTTCTTGCTGGAGACGTCCTCTGACTTCTTCTCCACTGTTATTTTTTCTTATTAATTTGTGGGCTCACCGTTCACTTAATGGAACCAGCCCTGTGTCTGTGATGTGAGTTTTGACTGCGTTTGCTGTGTTCCTGTCTTTTGACCTTGTTTGCCATCTGCATTTCCATACAGATTTTAAAATAATGTCACGCAGTCCATGTTACTGCTCTCTTCTGTGGCTTCCGAACTGTGTATCGTGTTCTAAAAGGTCTTCCTGAGCCTCCCAGAGGAGAAAGTGCACTTCCTCCCGGTTCCTCCTGGTCCCTCCAGGGCCTTTCCGACACTCCACGTTTGTTACCACGCTGGGGAGGACGGGGAGGATCCCGGCTTCGCCTCTTCACATCCCATTCTGGTCGCCTGCCTTTCATGACACAGCTGTGGTGATGTCCCAAGGCCCCTGTGTACTTCGGGGTTTTTCAGATGCTCCAGTCTGTCCCATTGATTTGTCTGTTGTTCATGTGCAAGGGTCGTGCTTCTTTAAATTATTACTGATTTATTTAAAATTTTGATACAGGTGGACTGGTCCTCTTTTGTATTCTTCCCCGGAATTTTCCTGGCTCTTTGCTTATTTCATTGTTCAGTGAACTATAGAATCAACTTATCCGTTTAACCTAAACAATTCAGTTGGTGTTTTTATTGGAACCACGTTCACTTTATGATATACTTAGGGACAGATGATGTTTTTATGGTGTTGAATCTTCTCATCCAAAAACACGGCCACCTTCCCATTGGCTCCCAGGGCCTTTTGTGGCCCTCAGTGCAGCGTGGGGGCTGTGCTGAGGTCCCTCCACAGACCTGCTCCGTTCCCCCTCATCCGTGGGTAGTCCCTCTTTTTTGTTGCTGTTGTAAGTGAGGTCTTTTCTCTCGTTCCACCTGCGGCCTCATCCTTTTCACACAGGCTGCTATCTCTCTGCGTTATTTTTTTGTATCCAGCTCTCTTTCTCCGTTACCGTCTTTGATTTTCTTGGGTCTTCCGGGTCGACAGTGGCGTGGCCTGCAAATAAACACGTCACTGTCGGCCTTCCAGTCTTGGTCACTGCGATTTCTTTTTCTTGCCTGATGGTGCTGGTGAACACCCGGAATTGTGTCAGCGCAGTGACGAGAGCAGATTTTCTCATTTTCTTCTTGGCTTCACGGAAGTGCCTCTAGCCCCGGACGCTGCAGGGGTGTCCTGTAGCAGAGGCAGATGCATTTCATCGTGTGGCAGTGAAGATTTAAAACTTCAAGATTAGATTTAAAACTTACTAGATTTAAAGCTTATTAGACTTAAAACTTCAAGAGTGGACATTAAATAAGCTCTAGTGCTGTTGTGGACATGGGGAAGGAGCTGTGCCTCACGGAGCTGTTGATTGTGGTAAATCCCTAAATACTGGGCGATTCTTGCGTCCGCCGAAAATCTGACATGGTCGCTGAATTCTCATTATCCACGTGACGTGCGACAGAATTCAGCTTGCTGACGTTTTATTTTGGATTTTTTCACTGATGCTTATAAATAAGACTGTGGCAGTTTTCTTTACAGTGTTTGGAACCTCAATTTGCTTTGTTTAAAAGATCGTTTGAGGTTAAAGAGCAGCAGTGCCCTCTGCCCCGCAGGGCTGGATTTCCCGTAAAGCCTCAGTCCAGCGTTTTGGGGTCCAGGGCTTAAGAAAGCCTCCTGTCTCCTCCATACAGTTGGCCTGGGGGGGTCTCTGGGTTTTCCTCACTGATTTCTGCCCCCTAGGTCCCCGTTGGAACCCAGAGTTGGGCAGGGGAGGGCTGCGTGGGCTGGGTGGATCTGCCTTGCAGGCTGGGCTCTGTGGTTCTCCAGCTCTGCAGATGCCTGCTCTGAGACCAGCCTCTCTCGGACCCTCCTAGGGTGGGCAGTGAGGGTGCTGGGGCTGCCCCTGCTCCTTTAATGGAGCCGTCTCCACGGGCCTGGGTCTGAATGCCCAGAGGGCCAGGAGGGCTGCCTGTGACCCAGAGGGGCCACAGGAGTGGCCACAGAGGGGCCACAGGAGGGATGGCCAGTGTGCCCTTCTCAGGCCCTCCCACTGCCTGTGTCTCCAGGGAGAGCCGGGGCCACCGGGACAGATGGGACCAGAAGGCCCTGGAGGCCAGCAGGGGTCGCCAGGGACCCAGGGCCGCGCAGTCCAGGGGCCTGTGGTAGGTGTCACCCCCCCCGCCCTCCTGCCCTGTGCCCCCTCCGCTTTGCTGCCCAGCCTATCTTCCCCTCCAGGGTCCACCAGGGGTCAAAGGAGAGAAGGGGGACCACGGGCTCCCAGGCTTACAGGTAGCATGGCTGGGACGGGGGGGGGCACAGGTGGGCGAAGGACAGGGATGGAGGTGGGGAAGAGAACAGAGGGGCCTCTGTGCAGGGGGGCACAGGTGTTGGGGTGAGGCTCACAGGAAGGGCCATCTCTTCTGGATGTGACCTTGGCCCTGCCTGGCTGGCCCTTCTGTTCTCTCCCAGGGCCACCCCGGCCACCAAGGCATCCCCGGGAGAGCTGGCCTTCAGGGACCAAAGGTGCTGGCTGTGGGCTTGGAGGGCTTTGTCAGGGGGGGAGAGCCTGGCCTGGTGGGTCTTGGAGATGGGGGCTGTGGGGTGGGGAGGGGGAAGTGCTTCTCCGGGGTGCCTGCCTCACCCTGTGCCTCACCCCCTTCAGCCTGTGGCATGGCCAGAAGGCAGGGGGGCTCCAGCCCACCCAGGCAGGAGCCGTCACCATGGTGGGGGGGTCACAGAGTGTGTTGGGTGCTGCTGGGGGGCTGTGACCATGGGAGGGCTGTGTACAAACACAAAGCCCACCCAGCTCGCCCCTTCCTTTGCCATCAGGGAATGAGGGGCCTGGAGGGAACTGCTGGTCTGCCCGGACCCCCAGGCCCCAGGGTAAGCACTTACCTCCCGTGAGCCCACCCCCACCCATGGCTCCTAGGTTCCAGGGGCCAGGCAGAGGCCAGTCTGAACACCAGCTGCCACCCATGTCACCCCAGGAAGTGGCCAGGGAGGGACTCGGTTCTGCTGGAACTTTCTGCAGAGCCCTGTGGTCGGGTGGGTGTCTGCCCAGGAGCACTGCTTGCCCCCAGGCAACGGTTTATCTGGCACCCACGGAGCAGATCAGCAGGCACATGAGGCTCCATGGTGCTGGGAGGGCCAGGGCTCCTGGGTGTCCTGGGGAGGGCAGGCGGGCCAGGCTGGCTGTGGGGATGTGGCCCCTGTCCCTGCTGACCTCTCCTGTGGGACTTGCTTTTTCTCCCTGGTCTCTGGAGAGGGTGTCAGAGCTCAGCAGCCCCAGCCCTCCACAGAGCTGGGGCCTCGCTCTGTGTACCCCGGTCCTCGGGCTGGGGTCTCTGCTGGAAGGCTGAGGGTGTGCTTCCCAGTGCTCTGTGCTGTGAACTCAGTTCCTGGGAGACCTTGGAGGGGGTCTCCTGGCATCAGCCTCGGGCTGGGGGCTGGGCAGGCCAAGTTGCCTCCCTGCAAGCACCTCTCTCAGGGGAAGTCCACCTTGCAGTCACGCTGAGGCAGCCAGCACAGCTGGGGACATTTAGAGCGGCGTGGGTGCTGACAGCAGTGGGGTAGAGCTGCAGGGCAGGGGGAGGCGGGGCCTGGAGGCAGGGGAGGCACAGCCTGTTGGAGGAATGGCCTGAGGGGGGCTGGGGCCAGCCGGGGGTTTGCCCTTGTCAGGTTCGGGGGACCCTGGGATGTCTGGGAACCAGGGCTAAAGTGAGAGCAGATTTGCTGGGGACCCAAGCCAAACCCTGACTCCTGTGTCTCTGTAGGGCTTCCAGGGCATGGCAGGAGCCAGGGGCACTATTGGAGACCGAGGACCCCCAGGGGCTGTGGGACCCACAGTAAGTCCACTTCCAACACCCACCAGCCAGCCAAGGGCAGGAGAATGAAGGGTACAAGCCCCACATTCGACGCTTCCTGCTGACCACCCAGGGACACTTCCTGTTGACTGACCAGGAACTTCCTGTTGACCACCCAGGACTTCCTGTTGCCTGCCTGGGACCTCCTGTTTACCACTCAGGGACTTTCTGTTGACCGCCCCAGGGACTTCCTGTTGACCACTCAGGGACTTCTTGTTGACCACCCAGGGACTTCCTGTTGACCACTCAGGGACTTCTTGTTGACCACCCAGGGACTTCCTGTTGACCACTCAGGGACTTCTTGTTGACCACCCAGGACTTCCTGTTGCCTGCCTGGGACCTCCTGTTTACCACTCAGGGACTTCCTGTTGACCGCCCCAAGGACTTCCTGTTGACCACTCAGGGACTTCCTGTTGACCGCCCCAGGGACTTCCTGTTGACCACTCAGGGACTTCCTGTTGACAACCCAGGACTTCCTGTTGACCGCCCCAGGGCACTTCCTGTTGACCACCCCAGGGACTTCCTGTTGACCACCCAGAGACTTCCTGTTGACCACTCAGGGACTTCCTGTTGACCGCCCCGGGACACTTCCTGTTGACCGCCCTGGGACACTTCCTGTTGACCGCCCTGGGACACTTCCTGTTGACCGCCCTGGGACACTTCCTGTTGAACGCCCAGGGACTTCCTATTGACCACTCAGGGACTTCCTGTTGACCGCCCCGGGACACTTCCTG
>NW_016107870.1:273503-306682 GCF_001604975.1 Cebus imitator
CCCAGGGACTTCCTGTTGAGTGCCCTGGGATGCTTCCTGTCGACCGCTCAGGGACTTCCCATTTGTGGATGGAGGCCTGTTCTGAGCTGGGAGCTTGGTGCTGGCGCTGGTGCAGCGTGAGCTGGGGGCCGGTTCTGGACCTCCCCCAGCCCCACCCAGGACACACCTGGTGGAGGGGAGGGGGTGGGGACAGACGTGGGAGAGGCAGCTGCAGTATCCCCTGGGGGACGCCTTGCCTGCAGCAGCTCCATGGCCCCCGCTTACGGGGGCCCCAGGTTCCCGGAGGAGCTGGGGAGGTGGAGGAAGACAGAAGGTGGCAGGGAAGTGCCCGGCACAGGCCTGGCCTGGGCCCAGGGAGGGTCTGTTCTCCGCAGTGTCCCGGCTGTGAGGACCCCACACCCGCCATCTCCCCTGGCACAAAATCTACAGCCAGAGGCCAGTCCTTTGTGGTACAAGTTCCAGCCCCACTCGGGACTCCGAGGCAGAACCTCTCCCGTGCCCGCTCTGGGGTGCAGGCGAGGACCACAGGCTCCTGGGATCTGGGAGTCTGGGATGGGACTTTGGCTCCGCCCTCCCTGTGGGGTCACACCTCCGCTGTGGCTGTTGGGCTGCCCCAGCCAGGATCCACCCCGGGGCCATCTCACTTCTCGCCTGCCGTCTCAGGCCATCGCTGCTGACTTCTTTTCTCTTCCCTCCTCACCAGGGGCTGCCGGGGCCCAAAGGGGAACGAGGCGAGAAGGTGAGTGAGGCTGTCTTTTGGCTCAGCTTGGGTCCTCCCGGGAAGGCACTGGCCGCGCGGGTCCCAAAGCTGCCCCTCTTCCCTTGCAGGGCGAGCCCCAGTCCCTTGCTGCCCTCTACCAGCTCGTGAGCCAGGCCTGTGAGTCCGCCATCCAGGGTGAGTGAGGCCAGCAGCCCTGCACCTGTGCCCAGCACACCTGTATGTCCTCAACTGGCCAGACCAGGGGAGGCCACCTTCCCCCACCATTAGCACACCTGGGCCAGGTGTCCCGGCATGGCCTGCACAGGCCTCACGCCCCCTGGCCCCCACTGCATCTTGCTGATACCCCTCCTCCCCACAGCACACGTGTCAAAGTTCGACTCCTCCTTCCACAAGAACACCAGGCCCCCCATGCCCATCTTGGAGCAGAAGCCGGAGCAGGGTGCTGAGCCTCTGGGGTCCCCTGGCACCCACAGTGAGGCCCTGCTTCCTGGAGAATGGGGGCGTGGTGGCCGCCACCTTGAGAGCAGAGGTACTGGGCTCCCGGCCTCCCCAGTACAGGGAGGGAGTGGGGGGGGGCCCGGCTGTCCCTTGGTCCCGGGGCTGGGGCCTCGCTCTGTCACCACAGCAGCCCCTGCTGGAGACGCCACTGTCCAGCCTCTGGGGTGCTGGGGTGAGGACACAGGGCTTTCCTGAGCCCACACAAAGCCAGTCATGGCGCAGAGATTGGCCTCGGCCTGGCCTCCCAGGAACCTCAAGGTGACCCCTTCCCAGTCTCCTGGAAACATGAGCTGCCCGCTTAGGGCCACCCACGAGTACCCAGCCTCCTCCCTCCCTCTCCCGTCCCCCCGTCCTCCCACCCTCTCATCCTGGCTGCTGCTTCCCTGCCTCTCCCCACTCAGCACAGAGCCGCAGGCTCCCGTGACCTTGTTGGCGCTCCTCCTCCTCTGAGGCGGCAGTGGTAGGTCATGGCCTGGACGCTGAGATGGAGGAGAGGCTGATTCGGGGAGTTGGAGCCAGAGAGGGGCGTCCATGGGGAGGACGGACCAGGGGATGACCCAGCTGGACAAGAGCTGAGTTCTGCACCGGCCGGGGCAGCAGCGAGGGCGTCTCTGCTCTGCTCGGGCATCAGCTGAATCCCACCCCTTATCCCGCAGACATCTCAGGAGACTGGGGGCAACCTGGAGGGAGACCCGTGGGTTGTGGGAGCCCCTGCCCCGGCCTTGGGAGCTGCCCACGGTGGCCTGGTTACAGCCTGGCAGATGCGGGGCGCATCACTGCTCAGAATATATGGCCCCTTCTGTACCCACTTGTGTAAACAAGGGTGACAGGCACCGCCACGGGGCCCCCACCTGATGCCTCCCTACCTGGCCATCCCCCAACCTCCGTCATGGAGCCCAGGAGGCACCTGTGTGGGGCACAGGGACCCGGCATGCTGCTGCGCCCACCCACAGCTCTCAGCCTCCATCTGAGGACTGCACCTGCTGCCTGTTCCCAGGGAGGGCCCTGACCCCTCTGCCCCCATCAGGACAAGTCCCGAGCCTCTGCGTTTCTCTGACTTCATATGCTTCCCTTTCCTTGCAGGGGAGCCTAGAACTGTTGGTCAGACGGGCAGCCCTGGGCGGCAGAGGGTCTAGGACCCAGGGCCTCTGGGAGCCACAGGTGAGCCCCTGCTGCCTATACCTGCCAGGGCTGAGGGCATTCGGGAAGGAGCTCCCGAAGGGCCGATGGGTGAGGTCTCATGCTGTCCGGGGTGGAGTGCTGGGAGCACGGGGCCCAGCACAGGCAGGCGGGTGACCCCCGGGAAAAGCAGGGTCAACTGTGGACCCCATGGGGGCAACAGGAATGTGGGGTCCCGGAGACGGACTGGTGTGCCAGGAGCCTGCGTGATCTCGTGGGCTGCAGAGTCGCAGGCTGGGGCGGAGGAGGCCCTGACCAGGGTTAGCACAGCAGGGAGGGCGGAGCTCAGGTGTTCACACAGTGGACGCTTGGGCAAGCTGTGGGAGGGCTCACAGGAGTCCCAGGAGGGGCCTGCGTGGCCCCCGGTGTGTCGATGAGAGAGGCAGGGTGGGGGCGATGGCAGCACCAGGTAACCTCTGCCTTTCTCAGGAAGCCCGGGCAGGTGGCTTCTGTGTCCAAACTTAGCTGAGGGCTGGTCCAGGGAGCAGGTGTGGGGACAGGGAGCAGGTGTGGGGACAGGGCAGAGATATGGGGGCAGGGAGCAGGCAGGGAGACAGGGAGCAGGTGTGGGGACATGGTGCAGGTGTGGGGACAAGGCAGAGGTGAGGAGACAGGGAGCATGTGTGGGGACACGGTGCAGGTATGGGGACACGGTGCAGGTGTGGGGACAAGGCAGAGGTGAGGAGACAGGGTACAGGCGTGGGGACAGGGTGCAGATGTGGAGACAGCGCACAGGCGTGGGGACAGGGAAGAGGTGGGTGCAGCACAGCTTCAGCCTCAAGTAGCTTCAGGAGCCAGAGCGTGGTGCTGGGTGTGAGATCTGGAGCCTGTGGCGGGGCCAGTGCCTTTGAGCCAGGTGACTCTGCCGGGGCTAGGAGGGCCCAGGAGCACAGGCAGAGACCCAGGGGCTCCTGGTCAGGATGGGGCAGGAGGACAGCTGCCTGAGAGTCAGGTCAGACTTCAGGGCTAGGCACAAGCAGCCTTGCTGCTCCTCCGCAGACCCATCAGAGAACGGCCCACCCACAGCCCTGCCCATAGTCCTGCCCACCCAGGGCCCGGCCCATGGCTCTGCCTGCCCGCTGCTCTGCCCACAATCCTGCCACCCCCGGCCCTGCTGGACACAGTGTGTGGACCCCATGGGCTCTCGGGGTGGCCACAGTGTCGGACGCTGGCCCTGAGCCGGTGCCAAGCTGACTCGGCCTCTCAGGTCTGTCCACCCTTCTCTCCTGCCAGGACGTTTTCTGCACTGCCCCGTGAACCCTGTGCCTTCCTCTCTGGATTTGTCTGGACACCAAGAGCAGCCACATCCTGGAGAAGCCTGGACAAAAACTCAGGGAGAGCAGGTGGAAGGAGAGGGAAGGAGCGGCCTCGGCCCACCCCACACCCTTGGCTTTGTAGCATTTCCAAGTTCAGATAAACCACAGAGTGCTCGCCCATCCACGTGAGGCGGGAGTCATTTTCTGGGAGGGTGTCCCCCACCTTGGCTCTGCGCACCCCGCCTTGAGGCCCTGTAGCCCCAGCCCCAGTGGGGAAGGCGAGTCGAGGTCAGGAGGGCAGCAGTGCAGCTCCGCTCCTTTCTCTGGGCCTCAGCCTGGGGCCCTGCGGGGCCTCCTCACTCTGCACCTCACGCGGACAGCAGCTCAGCTTCTGGCCCTCGGTCACCTGCATTCTGGCTCCTCCCTCAGAGCAGCACTCCCGCCCAGCCCCAACGCCCTCACCTCTGGGCACAGCAGGGCCCTGCCTGCCTCATCATCCCCTCTGTCCCCCGCCCAAGAAGGAGTTCAGATCCTGTGTGTGAGCGGCCGTCCCTCACCTGCCCGGCCCTGTGCGGAGTTCCTTGCGCAGGGACATCACTTTGAAACTTGGCACCACCAGCCCCTGGTCCTCAGGGTCTCAGGGCAAGGTCATCCCTCAGCAGGCTGCTGACCTGCGTGCTCCTCGGCACCTCTGCCCAGGTGTCTCCCAGCCATCACGGGCTCTCTGTGAGCCTGGACTTCCCACCTTGTCCTCACTGTGTCCCAAACAGCATGGGCAAGCTCAGAACACACATGTGGGCTCCTGGGCCTTGTAGCCCATGGAGGTGATATGGGAACTTCTCCTACCTTTCCAAACAAATATTCAGGACCTAGTTAGTCCACTTCCTACCTAGGCAGCTAAGCGAGACAGGTGCCGGGAATGAAGAGAGCACACGTCCTTGAGGATAGAATGAAAGGCATTAAAAAGGAACACAGAGGCCCTTGATATTGACAGAAGGAACAACCAAAAGTGCTGTACCCCAAAGAGGTGAGCGCAAAACAGCTTCAGAGCAAACGTTTCATCCATGACTCACCTGCTCCAGGACCCGACCAGACCTGGAGACCAAATAGAGAGTGAGAGGCAGGGTCAGCAGGATGGGAGAGGGTGCCTGCAGGCACGGGAGCCGCAGCCCTGACTGAGGCCAGGAAGCGCCCCCCATGCAGCATGAGAATACAAACAGACCACTAGAAATTCCCAAGGTCTGTGGACAAGTCAGAGGTCAAAGAAGTCAGGGGGCATCAAGACAGATTTTGCCCTGAGGGACAAGGAGAGCATTTGGCCAGAGTAGATGCAGGAAAAGCAGCATCTGGGGCTGAGTTCTAGCCTTCATCGCAGGCGTCAGACACAGTTGAGAGGAACAGCCTAAGCCAGCCCCTGTGTCCTGCAGGGAGGACACCTAGGTCACTTGGTGTCTGCCCAGGAGCTAAGTTGGCTTCAGTTGTGTGACCAGTTGGGCTCACTTGGTTTCTCCAGGGCTGGGAATTAAATGTCCCCTGCTGAGCTGAGAAGGCTCTTTGAGCAGTGGAGTCAGCAGCCTTTGTGATGAGGCGGGAGTGGGCTGGAATCAAGCCCAGAGCCCACAGGGCATCCAGAACCTTCCAAAGGACCCCTAATCTTGGGGCTCTCCAGTTTGATGAAGGGACTGGGTGGCTCATGGAGACCACGCTGGCAGCCGGGAGGAAGCAGCCTGGCAGGCAGGACCAGACCCCCAGCTGCCCGAACCCCACCACCCTGCTGATGCTGAAGACAATGCTCAGCCTTCAAAGGGGGGTCCAGGCATCTTCAGGAAACTGACTTTATCCTAGAGGCCAATTAAATGGCACAGTAAAGGCAGGGCCAGCTGGTGCCCAGGCAGCTTGGGGACTGGCTCCTGAAGCCACACCCGCCCCGGCCTGTGCAGTGGAGCTGAGAACGGATCAAAGGTGAGGACGGGCAAGGGCAGCGCACCGGCCTGGCTCCTCTGTTTACAGGAAG
This sequence comes from Cebus imitator, assembly GCF_001604975.1. NCBI lineage: Eukaryota > Metazoa > Chordata > Mammalia > Primates > Cebidae > Cebus > Cebus imitator. The sequence continues at coordinate 279,172 of NW_016107870.1, forward strand.
GCAGCCGCCCCAAGACCCAGCCGACCTGCGCCTCTCCACCACATCACTCCAGGCAAAATAGGAGCCCCAGGAACTGAGCTGAGACTCATGCTTCTGGAGAGTGCTGGGTCCCTGGCGATGCCTTCCCCGCTCCCTCCACAGCCAAAGCTCTCCCCTCCAGAGGAAGCCCAGTTTCAGCCCTACACATGTGGGGCTCCAGGAGGAAATCAGGGGGGTGCTTGGTTTGGCCCAGAGCTCATGGCCTTAGGTGCTGCCCCTGGGTCACCCCCATGCCCATGCCGCCCAGGATGCTCAGCAGGGGCCAGCCAGGAAGGTGGTGTGAAGCAAGGCTGATCTGATGCCAGGCCCAGGCCACTGGGGTCATGGGGGTTGTGAGGAGATCATGGAGTCACCAGCCCATGCTGGAGTCACAGGGAGGAATGGTGAGTGGACTCAGGGGCTGTGCAGCCATGCGTATCCAACGTGCCCTTCCCAGGTCTGCAGGCAATGCCAGGTGGCTCTGCCTGAGTCCCCAAGAATAACCCTGGAAGCTCCAGCCCTTCACAGCCCCGCTGAGAGCCACCTGCAAGGTGGGGAGCTGGGAAGAATGCTCAGTGATGAGCTCAGAGGGAGGCGTGGGCACAGCCCCCAGGAAGGCGGGCGCGTGCAGGCCTGGGGGGAATGCACAGCAGGGGCAGGGGGCGCTGTGCCCACTGCCCACAGCGACACCAGGTGAGGCGTGTCCACCCTCAGAGGTTGGTTGTGGCCCAGCCAGTGTCAGAAACGGGAGCAGAAGAAACCCAGCCCCAACTGTAGAGCCTGCCCCGTTGCCATCTGCACCTGGGGTTGAAGGATGGCTGCCGGTCCCTTCATCTACCAAGGGCCAGGGCGGTGGGGACGGCAGAGCTGGGACACGTGGGCCCAAACGTGCGCACACACCAGGGCAGACGGTGGGGGAAGCTGGTGTCCTGCAGATTCAGTACATGTCTTGGGGAAGGGCATGGAGCATTTGAACTCGAGCCAGAGCACAGAAGCGATTTCATCATACAGCCCATCGTCGTGACCTGATGGTAAGTACGGAACTCCACGCCCGATGGAGAAGAATTCTCCTCGCATGTATGGAATATCCACACACTAACCCTGAGCTCGGCCACAAGGAAACCTCACATTCCAAAGGATCGTGCTGCTCAGAGCTCACTCACCAACGACGATGAAGTTAGAAAAACAGCCAACAATAGCAAGCTAAATAACGCAGCCTCTGCGCCAGCCAGGGCTCAGGTGATCTTCCCAGCTCGGCTGTCTGAGTAGCTGGAACCACAGGTGTGTGCCACCAAGCCCAGATAACTTTTTACATTTTTTAAAGTAGAGACAGGGTTTTGCCACATTGCCCCGGCTGGTCTTGAACTCCTGAGCTCAAGCGATCCGCCCTCCTTGGACTCCAAAAGTGCTGGGATTACAGGAGTGAGCGACCATACCCAGCACCTGTATTACAGGTGTGAGCCACCGTACCCACCTTAAACACAGGTTTTTAAGAAAGATTCCAACTCGAAGAATTTTAAATAGAAAAACCCTGCAGCAGCGTGCGTTCATTGGCACCGTGCTCAGCGGCATTGTCATCGGCTTCCCTAAATCAGGTTTTGCCATCACATGTGAAGTCCTGTGGGCAGGAAAGGACACGGCGGGAATCCCAGGCTGTGTGGCCATCCTTGGGATGCAGGTGCCCTTCGTCACAAGATGGCTGCTGCTGCTCCAAGAGTCACACCTTCCTGGGGGAAGGGGCAGGGGTCATGCTGGGTGAAGAGCAACAGTGTTAACAGGGGTCCCACTTGGAGATGACTGCTGGTACCTAGTGACAAAGACCGCAGCTCTCCTTGTCCGGGAAGCAGACGTTTAAGCTGAACACGCTGCCACCTCCCAAAAAGTGATTAAATGTATTGATTGTGTAGGGCTTGATGTGGCTTCAAGTAACAATAACAGGATAAGATGTCGTGGCTCTCGTGGTGCAGCAGTGACCCTCTCAGAGCCACGGGGAGGCCACTTTCCCTCCATGGCTCTGCGTCCTCCACACAGGACACCGCCCTGGTTTTCCACTGCCACGCCACGTTCCGATCACAGGAAGAAGTGGAGGGAGAAGGGCTGGCCCGAACCTGGACGGGCATGTCCCAGAAGTGTCCTTGCCACTGTCAGCTGCATCCCCACGGCCAAGCGGAGCTGCAAGAGTAGAGCCTTTTCTGGCTCCTCCCTGAGGCAGGAGGGGAAAGGGAGGGTGGGGCGATCCGTGGGCCAGACACAGGGAAGAAGGTGGCCGCCACGCCCGTCAGGGCACAGTGAAGGTCAGAAAATCCCCAGCGCCTGGCCAGGAACCGAGGGCCACCACGGCACTGGGCAGAGAGGCCAAAACCACAGATGAAGAAAAAAGGCTGAAAACCAGAGGCCTGTGACCCATTTACGCCAACAGAGCTCCAGGCCCAGGTGAAATGGGTGTTCAAACATCTGCATTTCCAGAAGAGTCTCCACAACGACTCCTGAAAACGAGATGGCCACTAACAGAGGCTCCTGCTCGGCAAGACGCCAGGATCTGAACACAGAAAGTGCAGAAGCCTGGGGATGACACAGGCCACTGTGTGTGTCTGCACACGTGTGTGTGCATGTGTGTGTGTGCGCGCATGTGTGTGTGTGTGCATGTGTGTGCGTGTGTGCACGTGTGTGCGTGTGTATGCACGTGTGTGTGTGTGTGTGGATGCACGCACGTGTGACGGTAGCCCACAGGAAACGAGACTATCTCCTCCCCAGATCCATGTACACACACACGAGGCATGCATTTGCAGACACACCCGTACACACATGTACTCAAAATTCACGCACGCACGGCACTGTCATCCATGTTGAGGGGAGGTGTTCACAGGGGAAAGTGAGGTATCTGAGATCAAAAGCATTGGGAGACACGAACCGAGAGTCCGCGCCAGGCAGAGAAGAATTCATGTTTGTTCGATTTGGTCTATTAATCTTTAAAAATCTTAATCTCTTTAAAGTAGCAAGGAGGATATCAGTAACATGAAGCCAGAATTGCAGATATAAAGGAAAACCAACTGGAATATGTGTGTATAGAACATAAAAAGAGAAATTTAAAAAGCGGAGCTGTAAGATCAGGTTTGGGACGTCTCCAGGGAGGCTTCGGGGAAAGATGAAAGGAACAGAAACTCTAAGTGTTAGCACCCACACAGTGGGCGCTTCCAGGAAAGAAACAGTGAGGAGGGGAAAGGTTGAGATATCTGGCTTTCTGAAGATCTGTGCATTCGAGAAAGATTTAGGATTTCACATTAAAAGGGCCCAGAATGTCAAATGGAATAAATTTTTTAATGTACCCTGAGGTTCCTCAATGCAATACCTAATAATGACAGTGAAAACAACCATTTAAAAAATCTTCAGTACATATACTAAAATAGACACAGAGAAGATAGCACGGCCCCTGTGCAGGGATGGCATGCAGTGAAATAAGTAAATTGGGGCAAACCTGCAGCCCAAACTACAGAAGAGCCAGGGCCGGCAGAGGAGAGGCTGGGACGATGGCCTCACGGCGTTGAAGGGAACACGCTCACGTCTCACATCCAGGAGACTCATCACTTAAAGGAATAAGGCAAAAACACGTGAATCCCAGACAGTGTCAGAAGCAGTAACACACAAGATCTTCTCTGAAAATACCACTGGAGGAAGTATTCTGCAAAAAAGGGGAAATCATCAGAAATTGTACCAGTACCTGGGAAAATCCCACCGTAAGTGTAAAATTTAGCAAAGTTTACTATGGACCAAATAATCAAGCCCTTCACCCCAGACAAGTCACGTCTGTGGCAATCTAGAGCTGAAATTCTAGATCATTCCAGCATGGCTGGTGTGTGGGAGGGCAGAATTCCTGAAGGCAAGCTGGGGCACGTTTCTTCTTTGGAGATGGGAGGCATTTTTCAGATCAATATACTAAGCTCTTGGAAAACACAAATGCTTGTTTTGAGTTAGGAGCAGTCACCAGGGAACGTGGAGCTCCCAGAGAAGTTTTCTCCCACAGAAGGGAAGGAACGTATTTCCACCTTGTTGAAGAAAAGATTAGGGCTGCAGGTGCACTCCAGCCCAGGCGACAGAGAGATGCTGTCTCAAAGGAAAAAGTGACACTGTCAAAATAAAAAGCTTTCTTCAAAAAAAACAAAAAGCAACAGAGATGGCCTAGAGACATCCCGCTGTCGCAGAGACTGCAGCACCTTTCACTGACAGAGGATGAATTCTCCCAATGGCGTTTAAAGACGACACGCAGCTTTCCACTTCCAGCTGTGACGCGGCAGGCCTGGGCCAGTGAGGGCCACAGAGCCGGGCAGCACGCTGGCGACACTGTCTCTGGGCACCTCCACGGGAACGGCGCCAAGACAGTGAGCCCGCACCCTCATCCCACGCCAAACACAACCTTTCATTCAAAGAATCCACCTGAACACCAAAGCCAGAAGAACTACACTTTCCAAAAGCAAAAAAAAAAAAAAAACGGAAGATCACATTTGCAGCCTCAGAGTAGGCAAAAGCTTCTCCAGCAGGACACACGAAGCAATAACCATTGGAAAGCAGAAGGGCCTGGGCCTGGGGGCTCATGCCTGAGATCCCAGCACTGTGCAAGGCCGAGGCGGGCGGATCCCCTGAGGTCAGGAGTTCGAGACCAGCCTGGCCAACATGGAGAAACCCCGTCTCTACTAAAAATACAAAAATTAGCTGGATGTGGTGACACACACCTCTAATCCCAGCTACTCGGGAGGCTGAGGCAGGGGAATCACTTGAACCCGGGAGGCGGAGGTTGCGGTGAGCCAGATGACACCAGTGCACTCCAGCCTGGGCAACAGAGCAAGACTCCGTCTCAAAAAAAAAAAAAAAAGGAAAGAATGATAGTGTCAAAACAAAAAGGTTTTCTTCAAAAGACACCATTAGGAAAATGAGGACGCCAGAGGCAGAGAGGACACACTGCAACGAGCCCTTGGACGGGAGTCCAACATCCAAAATGTACACAAAACTACAACTCACTAAAAGCAGACACTCACAAACAACAACGGGCAAAATAAATGAACATATGTTTCACGGAAAGAAGACGTCCGAGTGGCCGGTAAGCACCTAACATGGTGTGAACATCACAGCCATCAGGCAAGCACCAAGGAAAGTCACACTCCATGTAACTGCGAGACACTGTGTGTCGGTGAGGACGTCGGGATGTGTGGATGGTGCAGCCACCCCGGAAAACCACGTGGTGTTTCCTCACAAAGAGAAGCATACAGGCCGGGCGCAGTGGCTCACGCTTATAATCCCAGCACTGTGGGAGGCTGAGGCAGGTGGATCACCTGAGGTCAAGAGATCGAGACCATCCTGGCCAACGTGGAGAAACCCTGTCTCTGCTAAAAATACAAAAATTAGCCGGGCCTGGTGGCGCGTACCTGTAATCCCAGCTACTCTCAAGGCTGAGGCAGGGGAATCGCTTGAACCCAGGAGGTGGAGGTTGCAGTGAGCCGAGGTTGTGCCATCGCACTCCAGCCTGGCAACAGAGCAAAACTCTGTCTCAAAACCAGGAAGAAGAAAAGTACAACTCTCCTATGCCCCAGCAATTCTACTAGGTATCTGCCCCAAAGAAATGAAAACTGGTGTCCGCAGGAAGCCTGTGCGTGACTGCTGACTCACAGCAGGTCCAACCTGGAAGCAACCCATGTGTCCACCGATGACTCAACACACAGCAGCGTACCCATGAAGTTGAGAGGATTACATACATTCAGCAGCATGGACCAATACACCGACCACCAAGCTCTGACGTGTTGGATCTTGCTCAAATTCCTATCCAAGGGGTGTAGGGAGTCGTGCCCCACAAACCATAAACTCTCACCAGCTGGGTTTCATTTGACCCTGTATATCGTGACTGACTTTCCAGCCTGACTCTGGCATAACATCATGAGACAAGGAAAAAAATCAAAATGTTTTACTCCAAAATATATTTCCCTGACATACCTAAAAATTGCCCGCAGAGTCTCTTGTGGGAAGAATCCACATCCCATAGCGACTCCCCTTCCCCGTTTCCCTCCTTCCCAGATCCAGGAGATAATCAGCTAAGAGCCAGGCACCCTTTCACGTGCAGTAAAAAATATCTTACAAGCTGCTCTCTCTGAAGCCTGCTATCCGAGAGCTTCCTCTGCGCACTGAAACTTGGTCTCCACAATCCTTTACCTTAACCTGAACATTCCCTTCTGTTGACCCCAGGTCTCCAGATAAACTCAACCATTGTCGTTTAGGTCTGTGCACCAGAAAATGTCTAAATTCACCTGTAGCTTGGAAGCCCCCGCTCTGAGTTGTCCCACCTCTCTGAACCAAACCGATGTATTTCTTAAATGTGTTTGATTGATGTCTCACGCCTCCCTAAAATAAGTAAAACCAAGCTGCGCCCCAACCACCTCGGGCACCTGCTCTCAGGACCTCCCGAGCCTACATCACGGGTCATGGCCACTCATATTTGGCTCAAAATAAATCTCTAAAAATATTTTACAGAGTTTGGCTCTTTGTCAACAACCCCAAACGCCACGCTGCATGACAAAGGCCATCCACAAAGGCGCGTGTTCCACCTTCATGAAGTTCTAGAACATAATGGAAATGATCAACAGCGCTTGGAATCACGCAGCGGCTTCCTGGAGCGCAGAGGTTTTGGGCTACGCAGGGACATGAGGGCTTTCTGGGTGACCAGGATGGTAGTTAGGTGTTGTCTGCAAGAAATGAAACGGGGCAGGAGGGTTAAAGGGAGAGGCTAGAAAACGTCCTTTGAAACGTCTCTCAAAAGATGGCTGGAGCATCTACGTTATCTTGAGAAAAGTCGACTTGAGAGCGTGGAAGGAACACCGCCAGGGATGGGGAGGGGGGCGCCCGCCGTGAGAACACAGCCGCCCTGAACGCCACGTGACAGAGCTTCCAAATACGCGAAGCAAATGCCAGCAGGCCTGAAAGCCGCGATGCTCCTTGGCGACCTCAGCTTCCCTCTCAAGCCTCCTACCCCACGTGGACAGAACACTGGCCCGGGTGTAGAAGGCCTGAAGGACACGCTCAGCAGGCAGGACCGGGCTGGCATTTCTAGAACGTTCCCTGAAACCGAGCAGAAGACGCATCTTCTCAAGGCCACGTGGAGCACTGATGAGGACAGACCAGAAGCCGGGCCGGTAACAAGCACTGAAATTCCGTGGAAAACTTCCCGACTACAGCGGAATTACATCAGAAACGAAAAATAGAGATTCAAACCCCTGACAGAAGGCGACAGACACTCCACGGAAGAAACTTGAACGGCCGATAAACTCCCGATTCGATGCCCCAGCTCTACCTGGTAGTTAGAGAAATGCACCTTAAAACCCGGTGAGAGAGAACTGTATTCCCAGCAGACTGGAAAAAATTCAGAGCCCTTGGCACGGTGGGAGAACTGGAAACCTGGGCGGAGGTAAGGTCCATGCGGCCGCCTTGGCAAAGCCTTTACCAGCAGCTCATGAGCTGACCTTGCACCCGCCTTTCCCACGGCTGAGCAGGGCCTCCCGGGTCGGCCTCCGGGGGAGACGCACAGGCGCACGCCAAGTCTGTTCCCAGCTGCCCCGAGCTGGTGACAGGTAAGCCAGGCTGGGGAGCCCGCAGTGCAGTGGCCGCACAGCAAGCGACAACCCGGGCTCCGGGGCCGACGGACGCGTCCACCACGCACAGAACACAGGGCCGGGCAGCGCCAGGCGGGGGTGGTGGGTGACCTGGGCAGGCTGTGGCTGGCGGGCTGGGCAGGGATTCCCGGTGCTGGCTGTACACACATATGCCGTCTGTGAAAGAAAATGCCTTGTCATGCCTCGGAGGATTCATACACACGCTGTGTACATTACCCCGCGAGGCAGGCAAATGCCGGGAAATGTCAGCCAGGATTAGCGCAGCGGGAGCGCCGGTCTGCAGAAGGTGGGCGGGTCAACGGCACAGTCACGTGGAAAGTGTTGGCATTATCGCCTCAAGCCCACTGCAAAGCCCCAACAATGCCACTGTCAGATGTGTGGTCTGCATCCAGCGTTCCCTGCAGATCGAGCGGAAGAGACTGGGCACAGACGCAGGGCACAGCACACATCTGAAGCGGCACTTTCTTCATCTAGGTCTGTGCAAGCACCGTGAGCGTTCCAGGCACTTCCTGCCAATGCCCGGGCCAGCGTCTGGGCTCTGCGGCCACCCGGTCGGCGGCGGGGCCGGCTGGGCTGGCGTCCTCAGGTGCTGTGTGTGCTGCCTGACCCAGCATTTCTGGGGCAAAGGTGGAAGGGCACAGTCACGTTAGAAGCCTGGAACCGCCTCTGCCCCAGAGGTACCTGCTAACCAGCAGCCCTTGAGTGTCCTGGGCCCGGCCCCAACGTATACGGGAGATGGAGTGAAAACCTGAGGCCGATGCCCTTGAGAGATTATCGCACCTCCCAAGAGGAGGGGCCACGTCATGCCCGGCAGGCCCACCTGGAAAGCACCAGGCGGGTCGGGACGGAGGAGGGGCTGGGGAGCCGTGGCCCAGGGCCTTTGTTGGGGCTTCCCCTGGGACAGACAGGGCAGGCGGCGTGAACAGCCCCCAGGCTTTGAGCTCCAGTATTGCATTCCTCTGCCTGGTCCTGGCTTGCGTAGGGCGGGGAAACAATGGCTTAGCGGGAGACTTTGATGGGGGGGTCGGGGGACACAGCCCTGGCAAATGTGTGCTCCAGGCAAGCTTTCCACCGCTGGGAGCTCACTGGCCCTAGGAGGAGCAGTCTTGGGTCTGAAAGATGTCAAAACATTAACATATGCAGAAAATAAAGACACATACATAACAGACAGAGCGAGAGACCATCCACCCACACAGATCTGCACCTGGGCACACACGGGCACCTCCGCTCCTCATCCGACAGCTGGGAACAGAGTCCACTAACACTAACAGGTGCTGGACACACTGCCTCAGTTTATTCAGACAGAAGAACAAAGGAACAAAGAGCAATGAGCTACGACACACACGACACCACGGATGGAGCTCCAAGTCACACGACGAAGAAGCCGGACGTCAGACGCTCGGAAGCAGGGTTCCGTCTCCGTGACGGTCGGGAGCCGGAGAGGCCCATCCGCCATGCTTAAGTCAGAGCCACAGATGGGGAGGGGACGCCGACGGGAAGGGCTGGGGTCTCTGCGGAAGAGCATGCATCTCGCCATACGTAAATTTTACCTTAATTTAAAAAAACACCACTGGAAGCAAATACAGCAACATTGTTGTTGAGGTTGATTTGCCGTGGTGGGAACATGGTGCTTTATTTGGATTTCTTTTCTTTTTTTTTTTGAGCCTCAGAAAAGAAGAATAAAGTGAAAGGGGTCTTCCCCCAGGCAAGTGCCGCCCCCAGCAGGAGGGCCCCCGGCAGGAGCGTCACAGCCACTCCAAAGTCACCCTGACCCAGAAAAGAACATCCGCAGCTGGGCCCAGCACCCCAGGGCCACTCCCCACAGCTGCCCACACATCTGGCAGCTGGATCTGCTTATGCAACGCGGATTGGGCATCTTACATCCGAATCTGCATCCCCTCCCTCCTCGGAGACCTGTGTCTCCTGCCAGCTTCCAAGGCCCCTGGATGACCTCCCTCTCCTGGGGTCTCCCTGCACCCTAGGAGCTCTGGCCGAGGGGCAGCAGGGCCTAATGGTGGAGTAGGGGGAAGTCAGAGCCCGGCAGTTGGGGGCCCTGAATGCCCAGGGGACCCAGGAGGGGCCGGGGGGCTGCGGATGCCCAGGACTCAGCATGAGGATCTCTGCATCCCACTCCTGGCACAAGAGCCCCAGACTCAGCAGCCCGGTCACAGGCGCCCGTGGGTGGGGATGACCAGCTGCAGTGCAGAGGCAGATGTGGGCATATGGGCCCCAGTCTCCTCCCCATTCACGTCACTGCCCGCGGGGACGTGGCGGCATTTCCTGGGCACTCAGCATGCCGAGCTCCAAGCCTCACTGAATTATTTATTCTGTTCTTAGGCACCTCCTGACAAGGCCCTGCCCCAGGAGAGCTCGGCTCGGGGACAGAGGGAGGAGACGCGGCAGGACGCAGGCCCCGACTGCAGCCCCACCAGGGCTGGATGGGGTCTGGCGCGGTGGAATCTGTACCACTCAGCGGGAGGCTTCCTCTGACTGCCCTCCTCCCAAACCAGTGCCACTCTTGGGCAGGGGACACGCTGTCCTGGCCCCACCCCTCTGAGTCCTTGGGATCACGGTGGGGTGGGGCAACCTGTGCCCACCCTCAGGGGAAGTACATTTTCCCAGGGCACCTGGGGACACGGGGCTGCCAGTGTGCCATCCCTAGGGGGTGCACTGCAGGGCTCCAGGGTCATGGCCGGAAGCACCTCAGGCCTCCCACATCTGTGGGCATGGCCTTAGCTCTGCCCGCCCTGCCAGGACAGAGGGCACAGGCCTGTCTGGAAGCCCCACAAGGGTTCTCAGGGGCTTCCTGCTCCACAGGTCCTGGCACCCCCCGGGTGAAGGTCCTCAGGGATGCCCCCACCAGCTCCTCACAGCTACTGTGACAGGGAGTCCTTCCCAAACCTGGAGTCCAGGGTGGATCTTCCTGGCTGTGGACCCAGGCGGAAACCCTCGGGGTCCCCAGGGAACCAGAGCCTGGGTCTGGGCTCCACTGGGGACCCTTTCAGCCCAGGGAAATCAGAGCACACAAGTTTCCACAGGGATGGGAGCCACGAGATCCCATGGAGCCCAGGACACCTGCCACCAAGCCTGGCCCCACCCTGGAAGGCAGAGCCCGGGTCTCAGGGCTCTCTGGGGTTGGGCGTTCCTGTCTCCTCAGAGCCCTGCCGTCCAGCTCCCCGCAGCAGGACCAGCTCCACAAAACTCTGTTCTCCAAGGCTCCTTGGGCACAACACTCGGGTTCTCGGTAACTTACCCAAAACACAGCAGAACACAATCCCTGCCTGGACCCACTCCTAGCAAAGAAGACTGGAGCGCCAGTGGCTCACCCTTATGGGACCAGAGAGGCCCAAGGGCCCTGGGGCAGAGGCTGAGGTCACACAGGAGCAGGACGTGGCGGGCGGGAGACGCCGTCAGGCCTCCGGAAGACCGGGCTGAAGAGGGTTCCTTGGGGCAGTCAGGTCCGTGGCTGGGTCTCCTGAGAGACCGGGGGTAGTGAGTTCCATCTGCAGGGAAGCTCAGGAGACTCTTGAACTGGACTTGGGCCGAGTCCTGCAGGGAGGAGGTGCTGACCCTGCCACCACTTCAGGCTGCTGCCTCCTGGGGCCACAGCCCGACCGGAAGCAGCTCCACACTCCGTCTCCCCAGAGGCTGCATCTCTGTCCACGGCCGTCTTACAGCAGACACCACAGGAGGGACGAACGTATGGCCCCGCAGAGTCCCGGGAGGAGCCAGCACAGCCCTGGGCCAGCCACACGGCCGCCGACCCCATGCCACAGGCCCAGGCCCCACAGGCCCCCACCTGTCCTAGATCATGCCGGCCAGCCAGGGTGGCAGGAAGAGGCCCACGGTCCCCAGCAGGCAGACGATGATGAACATCCAAAGGAAAATGCGGTCGATCACCATGGCCACGTACTTCCAGTCCTCCTTCACCTGCAAGCACAGACCAGTCACTGCAGCAGGCCCGGCTGCCACGGGGCAGCTCTCAGGACCCCGGCACCACCGGCAGCAGCTCGTTCCCTCCCACCTTCCACCCAAGGCAGCCAAGGCTGCCCGGGCACCCCGCATACACCTGCACCACAGGGGAATCGGGGTGCGTGGAGAGGCTGCCCGGGCACCCCGCACACACCTGCACCACGGGGGAATCGGGGTGCGTGGAGAGGCTGCCCGGGCACCCCGCACACACCTGCACCACGGGGGAATCGGGGTGCATGAAGAGCCAGCCAGTGCTCTGCGGGGCAGCATCACTGCAGCGCAGGGTAGGGCAGGAGGACCTAGGAACCCTGGGAACTCTGGCTGGGGAGACCCCTGCGCAGAGACGGAGACGGCTCCCCACCGTGCCCTGCGTGCTCCCACCTCTCGGCAGGTGGCCTGGCTGGGCAGGACACGTGGGAAGGGGGCTCAGACACCCTGTGAGGAGTCTGCTCTCAGCTCACCAGCGCTGGGAGGGGCACCACGGAGGCCCAGTCCCCTCTCCGTTTTGCAGACGGGAAATGGGGCCTGGTGGGGGCAGAGCCTGGCTGGGCAGGTGAGACCAGGAGCCTGCAGGTACTGGGATAATTGGGCCTGACCATGCACACAGAGGCCCAGGCGGGGCTGCTTTGCAGCTGATGGCTCCACAGCGGTGGGGAGACCCGGGGCCAGAGGGCGGACGGGGGCAGCACACGGAGCCTGTAGAGCCGCCGCCATCTGTGGCCTCTCACGCCAGCCTTCCTGGCCTGTCCGGTTTTCATACTGAGGCGCACAGAAGTCAGGGCTGGCTGTGGTCATACAGCTGAAGAGGGACAGCAAGTCCTGGCACAGGCCGCCCAGCTCCAGGCCCGCGTCTAACCCACAGTCTTGGGGTTGATGCAAGGGGGCCCCACCCTGAGTGACCCCCAGGGGCAGAGGCCTCGGGAAGGCAGAGGCCGTGGCCTGGTCAGGCCTGGAGTCAGGAAGCCACTCTTGAGGCAGCCGCTGTGGGCAGCCCAAGGCACTCAAGCCACCGGCCACTGCCCTGTCCCTGGTACCCCGTCCCGTGCCCCAGGCTCCCCCATCCCACGCCCCCGGCTCCGCTGTGTGGAAGGACCTGAGCCGACCCCTGGCTGACAAGCTGCCTCTGGGCCAGGCCACGAGGGTGTCGTGGGTCCCAGGCCTGTGGATGATGAGATGTGGGAGGGGGAGTGCCCATGAGCGCCTGGCCTCTGTGGGGATAGTGCCGCCTCCTGCTTTGGGGGTGTCTGCTCTGATTTTTCACAGCAACCCCGGGTGTCCTGATCATATAAACTGAACCGAAATGGCCGTATTTATTTACGGGAAGCCTGAAGGCAAATGGGGTCACTTATAAATAAAACCCTGCCCCAGGCTTCGGCTCTGGGGAGGTGGGACGCAGCCGCCTGCCCGCTCCTTCCCATGCGCCTTTAGTTCCCTTGCTCTGCCCGCCACCTTCCATCCGCCTGAGGATGAAACGCAGCCGCAGACCAAAGCCTTCCCTCTGTCCCTGAGGCCGGCTCCTGTGAAGTCAGCTCTGCTTCCCCAGAAGTCCAGAACCAGGTCAGGCAGCGGCAGCTATCGGCCCCAGAAGGCAGCTGGAGGGGCCCAGGCCCCGCTGACCGCCAGGCTCAGACCTACTGCCGGCTTCGGGGTGGCTTTGATCAACAGTGTAAAAGCATCAGACTCTACGGCGGCATGGCCAGGAGCAGCTGCCTCTCGCTTCAAGAGCTAGGAGCAAAGCACAGTCCCCAGGCTTCTCCAGGCTGCTCTCACGACCACAGAACGTTCTGGAACCTGCAGGTGGCTTCTCAGCTTCTTGGGACTCAGTGGGGTGGCTGTGTGGGGCGAGAGACGCCCTCACTTCTCAGATGGAGGCAGCCACTGAGGATGCCAGGCCTGCCACCAGGACGACAGCCGGGAGATGCCAGTGAGGGCAGGTGGACGGGCAGGACAGACACGGAGTGGCCGCTGTGACCATCATGGGCTGGGCGGCTGAGACCTCTGGCTGCCTCCGTGCGTCACCCACTGTCCCGTCTGAGGACCGTGGCCCCCAAGCCTCCCCCCGCATGGCAGGCAGCAAATGTCTGCAGAAGGGAGCAGGGAGGCCGTCTGCTGCTGGGGTCAGGCAAAGCTGGCTCGGCCCAGCCTCTCCCTCGTGGATTGGGTTGGAGGGTGTGGAGACACAGGCAACACGGACGCAGCTGCCACTTAGCAGAAACCTCGGCTCCTGAAGCCCCTGTGTGGGCACTGCCTGGTTCATGAGGGCAGCTGGGCCGGCCCAGGACCCAGGGGGTCTTAGCAGCAGCCAGTGCTCTGCCCCCAGCCCATGGCTCCCCTGCCCGTCCCCAGCTTGGCCTCTTGGGGCTGATGGGCTTGGGGCTGTGTCCCAAGCAGAATCCTTCTCTCCGGCCCCCAGCCATCCCATCCCATCTTCTCTGAGCCCCCTGTGTCCAGATCCCAGGTACAGAGGGGACCCAGGGAGGTCCACGGGGCAGGCACAGGTGCGCCCTGGGGAAAGTGCCTTGGCAGCACCTCACTGCATTCTGGGGACGCGGGCATCGCTGGGCAGGAGTTCCCAGTGTGCCCCTGTGCCTTGCTGGAAGGACGGTGCCTGCAGCCCGTCGCCCTGCCGCCTGCCGAGGCCTCTGTGTCCCAAAGCCGGCGGGGGCCCCGGGATCCACCCTCTGCAGCCACTCGGGGCCACCTGCCCCGCTAAGCCTGGGACCCGCGGCCATGCAGCACACTTGAGAAGAGGCTGCTGCTTCGGGGCCACACCATACGCCCCAAGGCGGAGCGGCCTGAGGCCTGGGCCCAGCTCCTGATTATTCACCGGGAGCAGAGGGCATCAGGGCCAGAGGCGGCCAGCACAGCCACAGGCGGGACTCACCGAGAAGTCTGTGTCTTCGGCTTTCAGGTGGTCTGCGATGTATTGGACGCCCTCTACTGCCCGGGTCAGGGCTGGCGACAGGGGCAGATGCCGGGGCAGCGCTTTGGTGCTGCGGGCCTTGAGCGTGGCGCTCGGGGACGTGGAAGGCGGCTCCTTCCTGCACGTGCATTTGCACGGAGAGGCCTGGTCTGGAGGTGGGAGCTCCGCCGGGTGGGCCTTGGGAGAGGCCAGGGCACCAAGAGCCTGGCCATCCGCCTCGGGGGCGGCATCGTCTCGCGGAGCGCAGTACTGGATGCTCCGAGACCGGCACCGCAGGACACCCTCCGTCGCCTCGCCGGCGCTTGACACGTGCTGGACGCTGAGGGACCTGGCTTTGGCCAGCCCTGGGGCCTGGGTGCTGTGGGGTGAGTGGCAGGGTCCTGGCGAGGGGTGGGGGCCGGCCTTCTCGGCCTCCAGGGGCTGCGGAGTGGGGAGGGGGTCGGAGGGCGACTTGCAGGCACGCCCGGGATCAGCCGGCGCGTCCAGGGGCGCGCAGAAGGACGGTGAGGGCGGGTGCCGGCTACGGGTGCCGCTCATGACGGAGGGCTCCCCCTCAGGCTCGGGCCAGAATCGCGGGGCACTGGCCATCTTGTGCATGGATTCGATGAGCCGCCGGCAGTTGTCCTTGACCACGGACGGCCGCTTCATGAGCAGCAGGCGCGGCACGATGTCCAGGAAGACCCTGCGCACCCAGGCGGGCATGGTGTGCGTGCGCGGCGAGCGGTGGTGCACGTTGAGCACGAAGACGGTGATGACGATGGACAGGGTGACGAAGATCATGGTGAACAGCAGGTACTCGCCGATGAGCGGGATGACCAGCGACGTGGACGGGATGATCTCGGTGATGAGCAGCAGGAAGACGGTGAGCGAGAGCAGCACAGAGATGCACAGCGTGACCTTCTCGCCACACTCGGAGGGCAGGTAGAACACCAGCACGGTGAGGCAGGAGATGAGCAGGCAGGGGATGATGAGGTTCACGGTGTAGAAGAGCGGCAGCCGCCGGATGATGAAGGCGTAGGTGATGTCGGGGTAGACCTCGGCGCAGCACTCGTACTTCCTGGTGTTGTAGGTGCCCACGGCGTCCACGATCACCCACTCGCCGCTCTCCCAGAAGTCCAGCTGGTCCACGCGGCTGTGCATGCTCACCAGGTCGATCTTGGCCTTGTCGTAGGTCCAGGAGCCGAACTTCATGGTGCAGTTCTGCTGGTCGAAGGGGAAGAAGGTGACGTCGATGCTGCAGGAGCTCTTGTAGATGGCCGGCGGCGTCCACTGCACACGCCCGTCGTGGAACAGGTGGGCCTTGGTCAGGTGGGTCACAGCAAAGTCCCCGTCGGCACTGGGCAGGGAGAGAGCAAAGGGGTGAGACCACGTCCACACCCACGCCGCCTCCGTGCTGGGACCCCGCGCCCGCACACAGAGGCGTTCTCGCGTCACAGAGGCAGAGAAAGGCTGGCGGCCTTGCCCGGGTACACTGCCCGTCTCTCACTCACGCGCCTTGGCTTGGCATCCCTGAGCTGGGGGCAGCATGGGGTTTGAACAACAGGAAGGGGCCTACGAGCGCCTGACACATGGCAGAGCATCACCGCTGCTGCTGATTCTTCTCCGCCAGCAGAGCAGGGATGGGGCTAGTCTCCCAGCACCTCCCCTGGGACACATGGCATCTCCACACCCCTGCCCCTCCAAGCAGCACCACGGACCACCATGGGAATTCCTCACCCAGCTTCTGCTGTTAACCCAAGGACTTGGAGACCACCTCCCATGTGTGAGCGCGAAGACACCGGGGCCGCAGGGGTGCTGCCGAGGGGCTGCATGCGCACCACCTAGCTACAGGGCCATGTCTCAGCCACTGGCTCCAGACTCTCTTTTGTCTTAGGGGACATGGGTGTCCTGTCCACAGGCACAGGTTGACGACGGAGCCACAGAACCAGGGACTGGTGCACCTGCCACTCCTTTCCTGATAGGCAGAGCTCCCAGCCCCAGCCCCGGTTTCACAGACAGCCTGGCTGGGTGGGGTGTGCTGCTGGAGTGCATTCAGGGCTGAGGTAGCCAGCCTTCAGAGGCAGCACCCGACACCTCCACCCCACAGAAGGCCCTGCCGATGAGGCCCCGTTAGTTTCTCCATCCCCAGCTCAGCCCTACGGAGGGCAGCAGGGCAGGGTGTGTTCCAGGGAGAGGCCACCCAGCCAGACACCTTCTGCTCCACCTCTGCTGAGCGCCTGGACCCCTGCCCATCCTTCCTCTGCCCCATTTCCTGAGAGCTTGCAAAGACCAGGGCCTCCCCAGGTGCTCGGGCAAAGCTGGCCACTGCTCCCTGAGCTCCCTCTGCCTGCACACGAGTCCTGGGGCTGGGCCTGCACCTCCACCCTTTCCCAACCACCAGGGACCCTCCGTCGGAGGAGCTGCCGCTGCTGGAGCTCTGCCCTCCAGGTCACAGAGGAGACCTGGCCCCCACGGTCTCGGTGCCAAGCCTCTGCCCCCTGATCTGGTCGCAGCTCGGCCACACTGAGGAGGGAGGGTGACCACAAGCGCCACTGCCCGCATCTCGGTGCCGCACAGCCTGGTCTGAGCCCGGAGTCCCTCCGGCTGGGGCAGTGCCTTGCCACCTATTCCAGTCTGGGTGGAGTCAGGCTCATGTTTCCTCCTTCTCCCCAGCCGTCTCTCCAACAACCAACGCCCCCACCTTCTGGGGCACAAATTCAAGCCTTCTCACATGGCAAACGGGGACAATTCCATTCGGCACACACCCAGCAGGGGACGTCAGGGCCGAGCTTGGGAACAGGGCAGGCCACCCAGTCCTCTGCTTTCACCGCTCTGGGCAGGGCCCCCTCCTCCAGGGTCCTCGGCCGGCACCACAGGAAACGGGAGGATGAGCCCCCGCCCATGAGCCGGTCCTGGACTCACCGCCTGGGCCCAGGCAGGGTCTGAGGAGCTGCCCAGCCCAGCAGGTCCAGGTTCCCGCTCCAGGGCACACAGTGTGGCTAAGACCTGCTGTCCTCCCCACCACCACCCCAGTCCAGGTCACAGAGTTCTGGGCTCCTGCCCCAAAGGACCAATCTTAGAGAAGCCCCAAGTGGACCCAGCAGGGGGTGGCCAAAGCCCAGAGAAGGGCCGAGGCCTCCTGCCCTGCAGCCTGGCCAGCCACCAGCCGCCGCCACCTGCTGCCCCAGAAACAACCCCAGGTCCTGTCCAGAGGGAGCCTCAGTGACAACCCCCCCACAGCCCCAAAGAGAAGCTGGGGTCACCTCACTACCTCCTGCAGCCCATGGTGGGGAGGAGGCACAGGAGGACGTGGGGTAGCAGCAGCCTCCGCTCTCCTGAGCTGTGATCCTTGGGGCTATGGTCCTGAGGGGCTGTGGTCCTGGGCGTGCTGTGGTCCTGGCGGGGAATGTGGTCCTGGCGGGGAATGTGGTCCTGGAGGAAGTGGTCCTCAGGGAGCTGTGAACCTGGTGGGGGCTGCAGTCTTTGGGGGGCTGTGGTCCTAAGAAGCTGCATTCCAGAGGAGCTGTGGTCCTGGGGGTCTATGGTCCTGGGGGTTTGAGGTCACAGTGGGGGCCGTGGTCCTGAGAGGCTGCATTCCTGGGGTGCCGCATACAGGCCCCCAGAGCTGCTTCTCTGCCTGGCCCAACCCTATCTGGGGCGTTTCCACTTCTCCCTGAAATACGTCCTTGTGAGTCAGAGGTAGATTCGGTGCTAGGGCCTGGTGCGGCGGGAGCCGGGTCGCTGGGTGGCCTGCAGGGGCAGGGAGCCTGTCCTAAGGGAAGGCCGCCGCCCACTCACCCCTGACCACCCCCGCACTGCGCCCAGGAAAAGCGCCAGAGCTACTTTCACATGTGGCGGCCGTTCCCACGGCCATTACTGGGATCAATTGAGTTGGAAAAGGAGCCCAGTGGTTCTTAATCACACAGCAGCGTTTATAGGTCAGGCGGGTGCCCTGGGGCCTGGAAGGGGCTGTGGGCAGATGGCTGCGATGGGAGAGGAGGAAGAGCTTCCATTTGCTTTGTCTGTGGGAGCCGTGGCCCCGCCACACCCAGACCCCGAGTCTGTGACCAGAGACCGTCCCCGCAGGACTCAGCTCAGAGAGCGCCGGCTGCCGGGCGCAGGGCCCTTGGCACGGGTCCTCGGGAAGGACAGGTCGGAGGACAGCAGCCTCTGGAGGCCAGCGTCTGCCACGGCCAATCCCTGGCAATGCTGCCCTGGCTTCCAGGCACAGAAAATCCATTTCCGTGACCAGACGTAAGCCTGGGCTCCCAGGAGCCAGACACGGGCTTGGCCCAGCCCGAGGCTTTGTTTGCTGGGGACCTGGCGTGCCGTCTGTCTTGGGCAGGGCTGGAGCGTGCAGAGGAAGCAGAGGTCCTGCTGATATGGGAGCCGTCGGGGCTTCCTCACTCCTCTCCAGGGCACCCTGCGACCCACACTGTTCTCCCAGAAAGCCAGGGATGGGGTCTGATTGTGAAAAGCACTCCGGCCCAAAGGGTTCTCCTGCAGCCATCAAGGGTTCCGGCAAAGACAGCAGGGTCAGGAGGGAGCCCCAGGCCTCAGGACTGGGCCGGCAGGGACGTCGTGCATATGTGCCACAGCCACACTCAGACCCTCAGGCTCTGAAGGTCCGGTGCTGAGACCTGGGGATGCCCTCCGCCTCTGCTGGCCTGGGGGACCCTTCCCTCCTCAACCCCCCAACTTTTCCATTGCTCCTGCTTCTTCTTTTCTGGGCCCACCTGGGCTGGCATGGATGAGGGTGGCACAGGCTGCAAGGGGCCAGGATGGGCCTTGGTGGAGCAGGCCCCAGCCACCCCTGACACCGAGACCCCAAAGGGGACTCACTTGTTGTAGAGGACGATGTCCGGCCTCCAGATGAGCTCAGAGGGGATGCGGATGGACGTGACGTTCTCGTAGTCAGCTGGGTCCCAGCGAAGCTTGTAGTCATGCCACTCCTGGACCGGACGGGGAAGCCGCAGGGTGAGGGGCGTGGGGGAGGGTGGGGGCGGGGTAGGGCCAGGGTGGGGCAGCACGATGAGGGCAGGGCTGGAGCAGACAGCAGGGGAAGGGGTGCAGGGAGGGGAGGGGTGTGGGGGAGGGGGAAGTGTGGGGGAGGGGAGGGGTATGGGAGGGCGAGGGTCATGGTGGAGAGGGAGGGTCATGGGGGAGAGGGAGGGTCATGGGGGAGAGGGAGGGTCATGGGGCAGAGGGAGGGTCATGGGGGAGAGGGAGGGTCATGGGGCAGGGGGAGGGGGCAGGGGTGTGGGGCAGGGCCAGGATGGGGCAGCACCCTCCTACTCACCTGCTTCACCCACACGTTCGTGGTCATCATCTGGTTCTTCTCGTCCTAGAGTAGACAGATGAAGGAGGCCACTGACCCCTCAGCACTGGGACACCCTGGGGTGTCCTTCTCTAGCCCTGGGTTTCCTCATCCACAGGCACCGGCACAAGGACAGGGTCAGGGTGAGGGCGAGGATGGGGGACAGGCGACCTCTGGAGGGGTGAGCGCCCTGCAAGGATGCACCGAGCCCAGGATGGGACCCTGAGGGGACCTAGGGCTGTGGGGACAAGGCTGTGAACATCTCCAGCAGAAAACTGGGAGGAGGTCGGCGGCCTCATAGGCTCCCTAGCTACGACAGGTGTGGCGGGCACAGGGAGCCTCCTTCTGCCTACCTGCCTAGCTCCCTCCCAGCCCTCAGGGCAGCCCCTCTGCAGCACGGCCCCCCACATGGGCACGCACAGCCAGCAAAGCTGCCCCGGCACATCCGTGGGTCCCACTGCTGTCCAGGGTGGCCCCTCCATGACTGTGCCTCATGACCTGTGCTGGTGGGACCACAGCTGGGGTCACTCAAGGTCACTGTGTGCAGCTGGGCCACTTGCCCCAGCCCCTTCCAGCCCACCCCACCCGCCTCCTTCCACATCCCCACAGGACCACATCCCCTCAGTACCGTGTCCCCGTAGGGCACAGGGCCACGTCCTCATGGGACCACATCCCACAGGACCACATCCCCACAGACCACGTTCCCTCAGGACCACGTCTTCACAGGACCACGTCTTCACAGGACCACATCACACAGGGCCACAATCCCCTCAAGACCAGGTTCCCACAGACCACATCCCCACAGGACCATGTCCCCACAGGACCACGTCCCCACAGGGCCACATCCCTCAGGGCCACGCCCCCTCGGGACCATGTTTGCATAGACCACGTCTCCTCAGTACCACATCTCCCCTCAGGACCTCATCTCAGGACCACGTTCCCTCAGGACCACATGCTGTGTGTACCCGGAAGCTCCAGGGTCCTCAGAACCTGCTTCCTGGGGCCAGCCCTGGCTGCCTGCCCAGTGCCCTGCCCCCTTGCAGCCGTCACTCTTGGTGCCCTTGAAGCTGGAGGACAGGTCAGCACCATATGCGTCATCACCGCTCAGCCTCGGCCTAGGCTGGTGGGAAGCGACGTGGCTTCCAGACCCTTCCCTGCAGCCAGTCCTGGGGCCTGAGCCCACACATGCAGCTCACAAGCCCTCCGCTCTGGGACGGACCCCGGTGATGGCATCCACAATACGGATAGGAGCCTGCAAAGGGGCACAAGCGAGCCCCAGGCCCTGGCGGGATGGGCAGTGGGCCAGGCACGAGGCAGCCCCTTCTGCACACAAGTGGCCCTCGGCCTCGGGCCAGCACCTAGGAGCTGTGTGTGTTGGTGTATGTCCTTAGCCAGCGGCAGGGTGGCGAGGGAGGCAGGAAGCTGTGGGAGCCTTGGTGCTGGGTATGCTCCGGACCTCAATGTCTCCTGGGCAAACTGGGGGCTCTGCGGTGGTTAGGGAGCCATGGACTAAGCCCTGAGCTCAGGTAGGCAGCCAGGTGTGGGGTGGCAGGCCCACAGTCCTGGGCAGCTGCCAACGGCCGCCTCTGCCAGCCACCACTTTGCAGCCGTGTTTGCAAACCTCAGCAGGCTTGCCAAGCCTGTGCAGCCCGCATTGTCTTCTGCCTGGGCCTCCGCCAGGGACACTCCACAGGAGCCACTCAGGGGCAGTTCCAGGACACTGAGGGCGGGGGTCTGGGTGGCCCACCCTGGACGGGGCTGGCTGACCGGAGTCTCCACTCGAGGCCCTGCGCAAGCGGGTGCCACCACTGCGCAGCCTGTCCGCAGGAATGTGGCCGCAGCCCCCCACACCTCCCAAAGGCCCTGGTGTGGCCCAGTCAGCCTGGGATAGTGAAGCAGCTCTCACCCCATTTCATAGGGCCACAGGCCCCAGGTTACCCAACACGCACGGCACCCAAAGAGGAAATTCTCCCGAAACCCAGCGGCTCCTCCCTCGGCAGCAGACCCAAGCTTGGAGACCTGGCAAGTGAGGCCTTCGCTGTTCTTTGCTTCAGAAGGTGCCTAGGCCCTGTACTGAGAACCTGGCCATGTGGAGTGCTTCTGCCAAGGGGGAGGAAAGGGCAGGGCCTGGCTGGGATGCTCAGAACCAACCCTTGGCTGGGGCTCTGGTGGAGTTGGGGGGGAGCTGGCGGCTGCCATTCTGGTGCACCAGGCCAGGCCGGACACTCACAACCATGGGAAGTGTTGATGGCCATGTCCCCTCTGCCCACCCAGACCACGGTGCTCTCTGCAGGGCGACCTCAGTCCCAGCGTGCGACGGCTGCGCCCCCACCTACCACGTCGATGAGCTGAGCGATGGACAGGCCAAAACGGACGAGGACCACATCGGAGATGTTGGCCACGGGCCGGGACCACTTGTTATAACCAGAGAAGAGTTTCTTCAGGAGCCGCTCCTCTGCGTGGGCCCGGGTCTCCACGTGGCCGCTGGCTGTGGGGAGAGGCCGGCCAGGGGCTCAGGTGCAGGGAAGGAGCCGGGAGCTGTCCAGGAGCTGTCCAGGCTGCCCCAGCCCCCTGCCAGGCACGCTCGCCATGCCCGCTTCCTTTCAGCTCCTCACATGAGCACCTCCCACCGCAGGACCTGTGCGTGTGCCTGGCGTGGCGTGCGCTGCCCTCCCTTGGCCTCTCCCCCACCCCGGTTGTCACTGAGATTCTCTTGGGGAAGCCTCCCAGACCTCTCAGCCCACGGAGGCCTTCCCAGCACCTTGCCCCCACCATCAAACCAGACAGTGGATGGGCCAAGCACTGTGTGGGTCCCTACCACACCGACTTCCAGGGAGGGGCTGCGCCTCTAGCACCCTGGGAGTCAGCGGGGTTGCAGGGGGCGGTGTAACGACAGCGCGGAAGGGGCACAGGGCATCGGGGCCAGACAGGCAGGGAGAGGGAGGAAGGGGAAGGAGGATCCGGCCCCCAAAAGCTCTGCTTCCTGCGGCACCTCCTGTAGTTCATCCATCCCCTGATGCCCGAGGAGTGTTGTTCAGATGCAGCCCCCGCCGTGCCCCAGCCTGCCTGTGCTCTTGGTCGGACCCAGAACGCCCTTGATGGGCGGCTCTGGAGGAGCACAGCCCCAGGGTCCATCTCTGTTCCAGGTCTCCGCAGGTCTGAGGCACTCCCCACCTGTCCTGGGCGCTGCCACACGGGGCGGCTGGGGCGGAGGGGGAGACCTCCACCTCCCTGCTGGGTCCCGCTCTCCCATGACGACAGGACCCTGGGAGGGGTCAGTTCTACGCCCCCGGGGACCCCTGACTCCCAGCCCAGAGTCCCCACCCCCGACCTCTTCTTCCTGCAGAAAAGGTGGATGGGGCCGCCAAGGAGAGAGGCCGCCCCTCTGATCCCCTAATCCGGAGGAAGCGGGCACCGGCGTCTTTGGGGAAATGTAGCCGAGGATGGGGGAAGGGAGAAGGGGGCTCCACCTCGGCTCAAGTTGGAGCTTGTGGGTCCAACGCCGAAACAGTCGTGGAATCCCCCGCCCCGCCCCCACGGAAACCCCCTTTCCCGGCCCTCCGCGTTCGCGGGCAGTTAACCCCTTCCTCGCCCGGCCCAGCCCGCGGGGAAGGTCGGCCGTGCGCCGGGGATGGGGGAGCCTCGCGGCCGCCCCGCTGCGCGCACCCGCGGCTGGGGACCGCAGTGAGGAGCCTCCTTCCCTCGGCTCCGGGAGCCCCGAGCCACCCGAACGCGGACAAAAGGGGGCCCAAGCGGCGCCCCGAAACTTACCGCGCAGGAGGCCGGCCCCCAGGAGCAGCAGCGGCGGCAGCAGCCGCGGCGCCCCCCGGCCCCCGAGCTCCATGGCGCACGCACCTCGCGGCTCTAGATGCGGGCGGCTCCCGGCTCCCCCGCGCCCCGGCTCTGAGGCCCGCGGGTGCCCAACTTCATGCCCCCTGCGCCTCGCGGGCCGCTTCGGCTGCCGGGCCCGGTTCGCTAGCTTCTCCCGCGGGGCGCGGTGCGGCGGCGGGGCCGGGAGCGCAGGGCTGTGGGCTCCGTGGCGCGGCCCCGCCCGGCCCTGCCCGCCTCAGCCGGCTGGGAGGGGGAGCAGGGGATGGAGGAGGAGGGGGTGGAGGAAGGGGAGGAGGGAGGGGAGGAGGGAGCCGGGGACGCGGAGATTGAGCGGGGACGGACCGCGCTCCCGGGGGACAGGGAGGCTGCGCTCGCCCCGGGCGGGGGTAAAGTTTCCTCGTCCTCCACGGACGTGCCTGAGCCGGGGATGGGAACCCCGTGGTCGCTGCGTGCGCCTGGGGGGTCCTGGCCGGCCTGGCCTCGCTCCCCACATCTCCAACCTCGGCCGCTGCCTGACTCGAGGCGGGGCGCGAATCGGGGGCGATCCGAGCGCCAGGAGGGGCTCCCCTTACGCATCTGGGCAACTCCATCGCCCCGGCCGCTGTCTGCAGTCTGAAAATCGCGTCTCTGGTCTTGTTCCCCGGCGACCCGCTCAGGAAGGCGCCCACTTTATCCGCCCGCAGCCCCCGCCTGCCCCGGTTCCTCCGCTGGGACCCAAGGAGTCCAGAGGAAGCCCAGGCCCTGCGCCCGCCTTCTGGGGAGGAAGACCCCGCCCCCTGCGAGGCCACCTCTCACTGCCTCGAGGTCCTGCCTGGGGTCGGAGTCCATCGCCCCTCCCCTCCCGTGTGCGGCTTGCGAGTCCTGTGGATCGTGTGTGCCATGAGGTCACGCCCCCATCCTCCGCTCTGGGGGCAGTGGGTTCGGGGCAGTAACCGGATCTCCCGCCGGGTGATTGGAGAGCCAACGCCAGGCGCCCCTGGACTGGCCTTAAACAATACGGGGCGCCCCAGAGGCAGCGCACGGCCTCCAGGGAGGGGCCCCGCCCTCAAGTGGGTGCCGAGGTGGCCGCCCACAGAGCAGCAGGTGCTTTGGAGGAGGGGTGCCTTGTGCGGCAGAATCTGGGTGCAGGAGGAGAGGGCGCAGCTCTGCAGAACCATCAGACGCGCATCCCCGCAGCCGCGCCCCTGGCCCAGCCTCAGGTTCTGCAGCTGGGACTCAGCCCCCCGAAAAACAGAGACTTCCGTCGGTAACGGAAGGCAGAGCTGAAGGGGCTGGAGGGGCCCGTGACCCTCCCTCCAAGGCTGCAGGCCTGCTGGTCGGGGGAGGGGGCTGTCTGTCAGGAGTTCCCCTGGAGCACCCCTCACCCCAGCGCAGGTCTGGGGCCGCCGCAGCTCCTGCCCCTCCCATCGCCCCTCCCATCTCCCCTGCCTCTACCCCCTACCTTCTTCCCCCTCCTTCCCCCAGCTTCTCCCAGCAGCCACTGATCCTGCCCACCTCTCCCACACTCCTGGTTCCAGGTTGAGCTCGTGCACCTCACACACCTGCTCTGGGACGGGCAGAGCTGTCTGTCCACTCTGGGCGGTGCCTACAATTATCGCTTTCAGAACACACAGCCTCTGCGCACTGGCCGGCCTGACCGCACTGCCCTGCTTCTGTGTCCTTCCCAGGCGCTGGCCCAAGCAAGCTGTATGCAGGGACCTCCTGCACGTCCACAGCCCCTTCGAGGCAGGCTCTTCAGTTATGCCTACTTTACCAGAGAGATAACAAAGGTGCAGAGAGACTGAAGCTCACACAGTCAGTAGTGGGATTCCAGCCCAGGCATCTGGCTGCAGGGTCTGCACCCTGGCCTCCCTCTGGCCTCAGATGCAGTCTTGGGCTGAGTTGCCTTTACTTACGGGGAAAGCCTCCTGGGAGACCCCAAGCCCACCTTCCTGCAGTCTTTCCTGGAGCCACGGGTCTCCACCACCCGCCCTGCTGATGGCTCTCCTTCAGAGCATCCTGCAGATCCAGCTCTCAGTGGTTTCCTAAGGTCCTATTTCCCTAGGCAGACTGAAGCCCCCCAAGGAAGGACCCCTCTCCTTACTCTCCCCAAGCCCCTGGTTCTTCTGGTCTACACTAAGCCTCCCCATGGGCAGCTCTGTGCCAGGAACTAGAAGGTTCCAAGCTGGATGGAAATTTGGGCTGAACAAGCAGCTGGCAAACAGGGAGGGGAGAAGAACAAAGCCCCCCTGAGGCCCCCCGGAGGCCAGCCTGCTGACCTCTCACTCACTCACAGAATCCCACCCCACCCCCTTTGGCACAGCGCAGGAGGCTCCCTGCTCAGGAAGGGGATGGAGAGGTGGCCAGGCTGGCGGCTCCCAAAGGGGGTGGAGCACACTCTGCCCTCTGGTTCAGGCCCCACCTTGGTGAAAAGTTCCTGCCTTTGGCCTCACAGAGCAAACGCCTTTGGCAGAGCGATTTCACATTCTTTTGTCAGTGGAGAGGCCGGCCATATTGCGGTCCCTGCTGGAGTCCCTGGGAACGGGGTTATTGTTTCTGCGACCTGGCAGCCAGATGAAACGGGGCTCATCTCCTGCTGGTAAAGTGATGCCCACCTCATGTGTTCCACACCAAGGGGCGCTGTGCCCCGCCCTCCCGTGGCAAACCAAAGACTCCTTTGGGAAGAGGACGCCCGTGCTCCTGCGCTTGAGCTCCCTGGACTTGTGAAAATTGAAGCCTCCTCCAAAGGTTATCTGGAGTCAGAGAGGAGCGGGGAGGTGGTGAGCTGGGTGAATCCCTGAAGCCTCCCCAGAGGAGGAGGCATGTGCAAGGGTGGCCCCAAGGACCACGGACGTCCACCCAGCCGTGCACTGGCGGTGGGGGGGTTGTTTAAACTCAGGATTCTGGAACCCTACCCTCAGAGACTGTTCAGTCTGGGATGGGGCCCCCAAATCTGTGGCTTCCAACAGCCATTGCTGGGCAGCTCTGAAGCAGGCAGCCCCGAAGTACCCTGAGAAATGTCAGCTCAAAGCCACTTGGCCCAGGGCTGATGTGGAGGCTCAGGGTCCCTCACCCCAGCCAGGGCTTAGCCTGGTGTCCTGGTCTGGGGCAGAGGCTGGAACTTCCCCGAGTTGGTGCAGGGAAAGAGACCATGGGCCTCTCGGCAGGAGCCTGGCAGAGGTTCTGAGGCAGAGCCAGCTCTGCCATTTCTGTCACCTCTTTGCTTTTCTAACAAAGCAGGCCCAGGCTTCCACAGGGTCAAGTGCTCTCCAGCCAGTGGCTGGCCCTGGTGGGTTCCCACAGGTGAGTTCTCCCAGAGAGCCCAGCCAGAGCCAGCGGGCCTGTCTATCCCGGAGCCAGGGGCCAGACTGGGTCAGCGGGATGCTCAGGCCTCGGGCGACATGGCCCTGTGGCCAAGTGCGCACGCTCACACACTGGTCCAAACCCGAGGCTTTCCGTTGGATTTGCTAATGCAGCAAGATTAATCGGGTCCAACTCATTAATTTTTGCAGCCCCTCCCTCCCACCTGCGCCCGCTGGAGAGCTCTGGCTGTGGGAACCCAGCAATCGCCGAGGCTGAATTAGATTCTTACTCCACACCCCAGCTGTGGCCTCTGCTGCTCCTGAAATTGCTGCTTCAAAGAAAACAAACTCCAGATGCGAAGTCCAGTGAGACCAGCTTTGGGGGCACGGGCCTTCCTTGGCCTGAGTTGTCCTAGGGGGCTTTCAGGTGGGTTGCGGGGGCACAACCAGGCCCTTGCAGGCGCCAGTCCCTGCCCCCATCCCCACTGATGTCACCACCAACTCTAGCCCTGCCCCCCACCTCCACCGATGTCACCACCCC
>NW_016107870.1:306786-307876 GCF_001604975.1 Cebus imitator
CCCCACCCCCACCCCCACCGATATCACCACCAACTCCAGGCTGCCACTGGCTAGGGTGGAAAGCAAATCCCTTGGGAGCACGGCTCTGGACGATTTTTGAATTTTTTCCCTCCCTCACTGCCCTCTACCTGCCCCAAGGATACTTCCACGGTAACCAAGGATTTGCAGTAAAGGTGGCAGCAGAGCAGTGGGGGCATCGGCTGAAGCTGAGTGGCACACAAGAGGTGGCTGAGGCAGGCAGGAGGACCTCAGCCCCGGGTCGAGGTGCTGGGACGGGCCATGGGCTCAGCCCACAGGACAGGGGGCCCTGGCTGTGCTCCCATAGCCCCCCCCGGCCTCCCCCTCCTCCAGCAGGCCTCGCCCATCCCTACCCTGCTCTGTGAAAACTCTGTCCCACCCAGCACCCTGAGAGAAAGGGGAAGCCTGGCGCTCCCCATGCCTGCTCTGCCCCACTGTCTTCCTGGCACTCTGCACACCAAACGTCATGCGTCTGAGCACTGCTGGCCTCCTCTGCCCCCCGCTTGCCAACAGAACAAGTCCTTGAGGGCAGATCTGGGCTTGGCAGGCAGGATCCTGGGCCACGGTGGCCGCATGGACGGGTAGGTAGACACCCGTCCAAGGGCTAAGGAAGGGCTGGCCCAGACCGGCCTGTCGCCGGCAACAACCTCAGCACTCCCCAGAGTGAGGGCCCACGTCTGCAGGGAGTCATGGCCCCAGAGAGGACTGAGGAGGGCTCAGGTCAGGTGGGAGCAGAGGCACTGGGGCCCCGGAGGCTCTCACCGCATTGATTTCCCTCTCGTCCACCAGGTCGGGCTGGGAGTGACTCCATCCTGTAGCCTCTGAGTCTGGCAAGGCCTCCTCAC
Source organism: Cebus imitator (assembly GCF_001604975.1). Taxonomy (NCBI): domain Eukaryota; kingdom Metazoa; phylum Chordata; class Mammalia; order Primates; family Cebidae; genus Cebus; species Cebus imitator. The sequence goes on from NW_016107870.1 coordinate 307,650, forward strand.
CCTCCCTTGGACTGGAGGGGTCATGCTCACCACGTGGTGCTCCCCAAGCACACCTCCATGCCAGTCCTGCCACGGGGACCCCTGGAGACAAAGTGCACCCGGCCTGCCGGGGCCCCAGGGCCCTGGCTCCATTTCCTCTGTCGCTACCAGGAGAGTCGGGCCTGGGCTGAGGACCGAGGAGTCGGGCCTGGGCTGAGGACCGAGGAGTCGGGCCTGGGCTGAGGACC
>NW_016107870.1:308287-318201 GCF_001604975.1 Cebus imitator
CCGGGCCTGGGCTGAGGACCGAGTCGGGCCTGGGCTGAGGACCGAGGAGTCGGGCCTGGGCTGAGGACCGAGTCGGGCCTGGGCTGAGGACCGAGTCGAGACCAAAACCCTCTGCAGGGCGAAGTCGCTCACACCCCATGTGAGACCTGAGCGCACCTGAGTCTGCTGCTCACCTGAGCCTGGCCTATGTCCCTCCCACCCTGTTCCTCCAAGGCAGGAAAAACCAAAAGGCCACATGAGTGAGCGGTGACACCTGAGCCCCCAGGTCACCAGCACTTCCCCATACATGAGTACCCCTGTGGATGAGAGAGGCCTCCTGGAGCCTCACCTGAGTCCAGGTGCTCCCCAATGCACCACGAGGCTGTGCTCCCTGCCCCCAGCTAGTGCTTCCAGCTCCCTGCCCGGCCATCTTTCCCTGTCCCCAGCTGTGCTCACTTTACCTGGCTATGCTCCCTGTCCCTGGCCGTGCTCCCTGTCCCCAGCTGGTGCTCCCAGCTCCCTGTCCCTGGCTGTGCTCCCTGCCCCCGGCTGTGCTCCCTGTCCCCAGCTGGTGCTCCCAGCTCCCTGTCCCCAGCTGTGCTCCCTGCCCCCGGCTGTGCTCCCTGTCCCCAGCTGTGCTCACTTTACCTGGCTGTGCTCCCTGTCCCTGGCTGTGCTCCCTGTCCCCAGCTGGTGCTCCCAGCTCCCTGTCCCCAGCTGTGCTCCTTGCCCCCGGCTGTGCTCCCTGTCCCCAGCTGTACTCACTTTACCTGGCTGTGCTCCCAGTTCCCTGCCCCCGGCAGTGCTCCCTGCTCTTTCCTGGTGCTCTGCCCTGCAAGGAACAGAGAATGTTTCCCTCCGGCTGATGAGGGAGAGGAGACTTTTGAGCCCTGTCTTTGCCCATTTTGTCTCAGCACAAGTTTTGAAGACAGTTAAGTGTAAGAGAAACCCAGGGACGAGCCCGGATCTGCAAAGGGGAGACATGTTCTCCTCACGCCCCCTCCTTCCCCACCCGCAGCTGCTTCCATCCCGGGCCCTGCTGGAGCTGCCTTTGCTGAAAAGCTGAAGGGGCACAGACACCGGGATGATGGTGGGGAGGTGGAGAGGTTGGCTGAGAGCCCTGATTCCTTCCACACGTCACGACTTGGAAATCACCAAAGGTTTTTCTTGTAGGGGGAGTGGATGAGGCACCTGAAGCCAAGGCCCCCCCCCCCAAGAGGTCAGCAGCTCATCCCCACCTTCCCCACGAGAGCCTCAAAGCAGAGGCCGAGCCTAGCCAAGGTCAGGGCCTGCTGCCACGGTGGATTTCCTCCTGCAGGGACGCCCTTGGCATCTTCAGCCAGGGCCTGAGGGTTGCAGCCGGCCCCAGCAGCTGCCACAGGTGTCCTGGCTCGCCGGGTGTCTCTGGCCCAGAGCCAGGGCCATCTGCAGCCCCCCCTCCCTCAGCCCTCTGAGTGGGGCTCCTCCAGCTCTGAGGGGCGTCCGCCACACCTGGGCTTCCTGGGGGCTTGATCCCGCCCCGTGACACCTGCCAGGCTGTGTGTAGACAGCAATTTATCTCCGTTGGCCTGGCCCGGGTTTCCCAGCTGTGAGTGTTTCTGCCCCTCCCTCCACACTCCCTGCCTCTCTGCTGAGTAATTAACTATAAACACACTCCAGAGGAAGGCTCCAGCCTCCCGTGAAGCTGCGTCAATGAATGAGAACCAGTGGCCACCCAGCTCAGTCTCCAGGTCTCACTGCTGACCAGGGCCCGCCCCGTGGGGAGGCTGGCGGCGAGCGGAGGGCTGGACCGCGGCTCTGCTGGCCCGGGGGACCTCAGGCAAGTCACCTTGGTTTCCTCAGCTGTGGAGACAGTGCCGGCCCCCGAGTCCCGGGGCTGCTGTGAGGATGGAGAGAAGGTCTTGAAGGCTGCGGCCCGGTCCTCTCTGCAGCCTCTGGCAGTTAGTTACTCTCCTGAGAGCTCAGGGGAGCCCCTGCGTCGACATCTGAGGCCCACCATTCAGTGGCTTCAGGGTCCCAACAGGCGGGGGCCGGCCTGATGTGGTGAAGCCAGGGGAGGGGCAGGCCCCGGGGGCTGTGGCCATCAGCTCACACCCACATCAGGGGCTGAGGCTCCCCCAAGCACCCCCTCCCAATCCAGAGGACACTCCCAGCCCTGAGCAGCGGGCTGTGAGCAGGCGTCGGGAGAGGGATCGCGTCCCGGCTCTTTGTGAGGAATTCTGTCCTGACAGGCCACTGGCACAGAAAAGCCCTTTGTCCCAGCCAGCTGGCGCCTGCTAACGATGTCCAGCCTGCACCCTTCCAAGGCCACCTCTGCATCCAGAGAGGATGGAGGCGGCTCCAGCCCAGGAGGCACAAGGGCCGCAGCTTCCCTGGGCCAGGGATGGGGAGGGCGGACGAAGGCTCCAAACACCTCTGCATGCTGGCCGAGAGCGTGGACGGAGCCCAGGTGGCCATCAAGGCCTGCTGTAGATGCAGTGACCCCTCCAAGGAGAGTGCTGAGTCTGGGAAATTCTCTTCCTCCTCCTTCACCTCCAAGTCACCCTGCCTTCTCCTGTGTTCTCAGCCAGCCCCGGGAGAGAGCAGCCTCCCTTGGCTTTGCCCAGTGCCCACGAGACCGCCAGGGCTGACCCCTCTGGGCACATAGAGGCTCCCATGAGATTCAGTGCACGGTGAGGGCCTGAGCCCGGGCTCCCATGTGGGTTCCATCACATCACACTGCAGTCCTCACGCCCTCCCCCCTGACTGCCCCCCCTCCCAGGGCATGTGTCCAGAGCCAGCCTGAGCCTCCCTGGGCATATCAGGGCCCCCACTTTCTGGGGTGCATGTGAGCCATGGGACCCCGATTCAGGAGATCCAAGCCAGGCCTGGCTCTGCCCCCTCTAGGTGCAGGACCCTGGGCAGGTCCTCCCAGCCTCCCCACCCATAAAATCGGGGATGCTTTCCCTGTCTGCGAGGCTTTGAGACAGGGCCGTCTCTAACCGAGAGGGTGCCGTAAACTCCAGAAAGCCCCCGTCCCAGGGAACACCAGGAGAAACTGTCAGAAAAGCAACCCCTGGACCACCGCCCTGTGTGGGTTCCCCTCCCCCAACTGCCGAAACCACACGAACCTCCTTAAGGCCACAGGTTCCCCAGGGAGCAGCATGGGCCACGCCAGACACGCCCTGCTGGACCTTCTAGGCCAGTTCCTGGGGACCCATGTCCCATACACACCAGCTGGAAAAGGTGGCAACGTGGGGTCTCCCTCCCCGCCATGCCAAGCCAGCTGCGTCAGCAGGAGGACGTCTTCCAGCTGCAGAGAATGAGCCAAGGGACCAGGATGGCCGCCCAGCTCCTCCAGGTGGAGAGGCCAGAACTGGCTGAGGTCTTGCAGCAGGTGAGAAAGCCCTGGACAGTCCCAGCATCTCCACCAAAGCCGGCAGAATGGCTGCAGTCCCAGAGGCACAAAGCACAGGCCATTTTTCTGTGTGTGCCCGGGATGTGTGTGTGCCCGGGAAGTGTGTGTACCCAGGATGTGTGTGTGACCAGGATGTGTGTGTGCCCGGGATGTATGTGTGCCCGGGATGTGTGTGTGCCCGGGATGTGTGTGTGCCCGGGATGTGTGTGTGCACATGTGTGTATGTGCTTGTGTATGTATGTGTGCACAGTGTGTGTGTGTGTGCATGAGAGGTATGTGTGCAGGGTGTGGGTGCACCAGGCTTGTATATGCATGCACAGGGCACGTGTGCACACACGTGTGTGTACACGGACTGTGTGTCATGAGATGTCTGTGTGCAGTGTGTGTGTGCATGAGGTATGTGTGTACACAGGGTGTGTGTGCATGTGTATTAGTGTACAGTGTGTGTGTATGTGTGCAGTGTGGGAACTGTGTTTCATGAGATGTCTGTGTGCAGGGTGTGTGTGCATGAGTATGTGTGTACACAGGGTGTGTGTGCAGTGTGTATGTGCACAGTGTGTGTGTGCATGTGTATGTGTGCACAGTGTGTGTGTGTGTGTGCGGTGCATGAACTGTGTTTCATGAGATGTCTGTGTGCAGTGTGTGTGTGCATGAGATGTGTGTGTACCCAGGGTGTGTGTGCATGTGTATGTGTGTACAGTGTGTATGTGTGCAGTGCAGGAACTGTGTTCCATGAGAGGTATGTGTACACAGGTGTGTGTGTGTGTGTGTGTGTGTGTGCACGCATGTCATGTATGCTTCATGAGATGTATGCCCCTTGTGTGTGTGCACACAGGATGTGTGTGTGCAAACAGTGCATCTGTGTGCATGGGGCGTGTGTGCACAGGAGCCTGTTTTCACAGGGCATGAGTCACTTGCTGACAGGTGGCCTCGCCCCTGCCCTCTGTCCCCAGAGTCCGGCTCCAAGGCCTCCGCTCATTTCCAGAAACAGCCCCTGCCCGGCTCTCCTGCCCAGGAGGGTCCCCTGAGAGAGGGGTGCTCCAGGCATCCACAGCCTCAGCCTCTGCGTTGTCTTCCCTGGATCTAAGGGTGGGGGCCCTCCTACCACCGCCTTTTTCCCTGTGGTTATGGGAACTCAGGTCCCCAGGCCTGGGGTCTAATTTCAGAGAGGAGAGGTTTTCTCAGCCCTGCCCTCCCCAGCACTCAAGGCAAGACCAAGACCACACCTTGGCCACCCCCTCCTCATTCCCAGCCCCACCCACCCTCCTGGATTCCTGCAGGGCGAGCACCATGACAAGTGTGCCCCATGCTGGGGTCCCCCCACGCCCTGGCCCCAGCTTAGGGCCCACAGTGAGCCCCCCACCAGCCTGGTCTCCTTCCTTACAGGATGGGGACACTGGACACTCAGCTTCCTACAAGAGTCCAGAGCCAGGACTGGGCGAAGGTGCCTTTGGGAGGAGGCAGAGGAGTGTATGGATTGGGACCCAGCTGGACGCACCCCTGTGAGCTGGCATGAGTGCCGGTGCGTCTTTTGTGGGCGGGTGCCAGCGTGCCATCACGGCGACTTTGCACTCTGCCAACAGGAGGGGCAGCTCAGGTCCCACCTGCCTTGAGTTTCTGAGCATAGCCTTGGGGGGCAGGGGTCGTGTACGGCACGGAGCCCTTGTCAGCTTCCAGTGTGTTCCAACATCTGTCACACCAGATGGATTGTCACGAGCGCCTGCGGTGGCATTATTATTCTGTTACTCCCCTGCTGACAGAGCCAAGGGCTGGGGAGACGGACCCAGTCCCGCCTGGCCGAGCCCAGGGCCCTTCCCTTTCCACCAGCGTCACAGCTTCTTAGCCCATTCCCCAAACCTGGTCCCCCCAGCCCCCACCCGGGGACTCCGGCTGCCCCCGCCCCACCCGCGGAAGAAGAGCCCCGTGCTCCCCAGCCGTGCTGGAGGGTGGAGAGTTCTGTCAACCAGCGCTGCTTCCTTATCCACAAAGATGTGTCTACAAATAGCTCGTCACGCCTCCAATCCAGAAGTGCTGTGTCGTTTCAAAAATGAGCGGAGCCAACGCAGCCGCCAGCCCGGCCTCGGCTACCTGGGCCCGGCTGCCGGCTCATGAATATTCACGGCTCCTATGGCACCGCGGAGCCTCCGGAATCATCCGGAATTGAGCCGACAGCTTCCTCCCGTGGGCTGCCCTCGCTCGACTTTCACCCCTTTCCAAATCCTCCTCCTCCTCCCGGCAGATGAGGGGCGGCCTCGACCCTCCCCCGTGCCTGGCTGTTTTGGCGCCGGCACCTTTGCCCAGGTTCACCGTCTCTTACGTGCGTGACACGCTCCGCCCCATTCTCAGGGAGCCCTGGACCCTGTCCCAGCCCCGGCGGGGATAATTACCCTGATGTCTGTTTGCTGCATTTAAATATGCTTTCCCCGAGCTGGAAGCCCGCGTTTGGCGATGTGTGTGTTATGATGGCCACGTGGCCTCCGCCATCAGGGACGGGGTCTGGGGAGGCCATGAGGCTCCTCATTACTCTCCCAGCACCAAGCCCAACCGTGGGCGTCCCACACAGATGCACTGGATGCTGCCTGCAGGCAGAGGAGCTGCCATCAGGGGCACCAAGACGTCCCTGCATGCCCTGTGCTGGCACAAGGCAGCTCTTCTGTGCTTCTGTGGAGCCTGTGGTGTGGCCACCTGGGACCCTGCAGATGCTGCCACCAGGGTCTGCTCCAAGGAACAAGAAGAGGAAGCGAGGCTCAGGGTGATGGGGCCTTGAGCGTGGTGGAACACTGCAGACGGGAAGGGTGCGTGGCCTGGAGCTGCTCCATCTCTAGGCAGTGACCATAGCCCGCGCCTCTGCATGGGTCCAGGAGAAGCCTGGCAGGGCTGGGTGCGGCCACCTGTGAGCCCCTGAACCTCCCTGGCCACCAGATCTCACTTCAGAGTGGCTCTGGGCTGCAAGGGAGAGGCCTGGGCATGGCCTCAGGTCAGGTCAGATGAAGACTCTAGTCCTGGCTCAGGAAAGCCACCAGGACAGGTGATCCCAGTGGTGTCTCACAGAGGGAGCTTTGAGTCCCGTGAGAACAAGTACAGAACGCCGGGGCTGGCACGGTCAGAGGCCCTGTGTCAACACCCTCGTGGTGAGGTGCGGAGACCAAGGCTGAGATGCAGCCGCTGCCCCTGCTCCTGCTGGAACACGCAGCTGGAGCCCCCACAAGCACCTCATGCTGCCTCCTCTTTGTGAGACCCCAGCCCAGCCCTCAGCTGCACCCCAGGGGAAACTGAGTCCCCGTCCGGTAAATGTGCAGCAACGCGGCCACAGCAGGCTCGGTCTGGCCCCGGCGCCCCCCTAGGTTCCAGCACTCCAGCAGGTTCCTCCACCTCCCTGAGCCCTGACTTTCTCATCCAGAGAGTGGGACCAGCAATGCCCAGTGCCCAGTCGTGGTATTAGGAGGGCCCACGACCATGGAAGGCTGGGCACAGATGCCCCCGAGTATCTGCAGAATCAGGCTGAGAGCAGTTCCTCCAAGGGAGCCTGGACGCACCTGGGAAGCCATCCTCAGTGACTGGCCTGGCCGAGGGCTGAACTGGCCGGGCTGGGCTGAGGGATGCTGCCAGCAGCTCGGCCGGGGAGAACCCCAGGGCTGAAGGCCAAGGCCACTGCAAGGCCCTGGACTCGAGGGACAGTGGGGACACAGGATCGTCCTCCTCACCTCAGGCTGGGCCTTGTAGCTCCCATGGGGGCACCATCACTGGGCCAGTGCTGGTCACTCTGTGATGGCCACTTGGAGAAAAGCTGAGAACCCCAAGTACTGGGCAAATCCAGAGTCTCGTGTCTTCAAATCAGAGGACGTGTAAGCCTAAGTCCCAAAGCCGGCTTCTGCCAGGAGTCCACTGCCTGGCAGTGCCTCGACGTGCGGGGCTGACGGATTGTCAGCCACACGCCTGAGGGGAAGGGAGCGGCTGGGGGAACACACCGGGCTGGATGCCTGCTCAGGATGGAGGGAGGAGGGTCTCGGGCAGCGGCTCAGGCAGGCAGCTCACTCATCCCTGCCTCCAGCGCCCTCGTCTGCTCCGCTCTGCGTCAAACTTCTGGTTCAGGAACCGCCCCCTCGAAACGCTGGGAGGGGGAGGCCGGGGAAACTGCTAATTAAGCTTCCTGCACTTCACCTTCCCGGCTGAGTCGCTGCAACACCCCCAGTGCCGGCAGAAGCTCTTTTCTGTCCCCCACAGAGACGCTGGGAGGATGAGCCCAGGCCATCACCGTGGGTGGGTCCCAGATCTCCCACAGGCTCCAGAGGCATGGGTGGCGTTCCGCCTCCAACCAGGCTGATGGGGAAGAGACGTTTCCCCTCAAGAGATGCACGACTTTAATAGACTCTGTACCCAAGCCCTACCGGCTAGAGGCCACCTCTAGGGAGGCTGCCCTGCACCTCACCAGCCCTGAATCCACCCCCACCGGCCCTACACTCCACCCCCACCACACCACACCACACCCCACTGCCCACCACCTCTGTACCCCCAGCCAGCCCTATGCCCCCACCACCCTTGTACCCCCGCCAACCCTGCACCCCCACCAGCCCTGTACCCTAACCACCCCTGCACCCCCACCACCCCTGCACCCCCATCACCCCCGCACCCCCCACTAGTCCTGCACTCCCGCCTCAGCCCCCTGCTCTGAGGCATTTCCCCGAAACCCAGGGCTCCAGGAAGCAATGTTCGGAAGCTGCCCACTCTGCCCATGTCTGTGACCCCAGTCTTTTCTCAGCAGCAAGTGATAACCACTTTGGGGGAGAAGTTACTCCCAGGTTCACTGGTTCTTCCTTTTGTACACTTTTTTTAATGAATTTTTAATTCCGTGGGTAAAGCATGAATAGATATTTTCTTGGAAAAGTCTAAAGCACCCAAAGGCAACTGTCCATGGCGCTGACCCGTCCCCGCTGCAGAGGAAGCCAAGCATCGCCCAGGCGTGCCCTCCCTCCTCGCGGCTTTCCGACACCAGGGCAGGGGTGTAGAGGTCTGGGGGAGCCCAGGAGTGAGGGTACAAGGCACAGGCCCCCACCCTGAGAGCACACAGGGGCCTCCGTGGGAGCTGGAGACTCTTTGGCCACTAGCTTGGGTCAGCAGGCTGCGCAGGGGTCACACAGCCTGGGCCCCTCAGGGCAGTTTCCCTGGGAGAGAGGTTCTTGTTTTCACCCTTGACTCAGTTCAGAGGCCAAGCAAGCGAAATGAATGTGGTGGGCGGGTCAGCAGCTCACATCCGGGGTGCCCCTGCCTGGGCTTGGTGCCAAGGACTCCAGGGGCATGGTCCGTCAGTGCACAGGCAGTCAGGCAACTGCTCTGAGGACACCTCAACCCTGGGCTGCCAGCTGGGTGGCTGGGTCCGCATGGCCCCTTCCCCACAGCCAGAGGCTTTGACACAGAAATTTGAGGAGGAATTCCACTTCCTGTGGCCACCACTGAGGCCCGGCTTGGGACAGGAGGGGTATGGAGAACGGGCTGGGTGGGGCCACACTCACCTCTTCAGGGGGCCCCCAGGCCACAGGCTGCTTTGGGGGAAAAGCACTGCCATCCCCCAGGATGAGGTGAGGGAGGACATGGGCCCAGGTCCCACCCCTACAGCTGGGATTGAGGGGATCTCAAGCCTCCCAGACCCCTTTCCTTGATTGTAGAAGGGGAATACACTGGTGGCACTGCCCAGGCTTGCGGGTGGCACCAGGTGATGGCGAAAAATGCAGAGCGTGGTGAGGCAGGAGGTCAGGGCCTGCATGCGTGGCTGAGTGATACTGTTTCCTGGGACTTTACGGAGCTCCTGGCCACACACAGGCCTGGCTGAGAAGGACACATGGCCGGGCCCTGTTCTCTCTGGACAAAGTAGAAACAGTGGGTTGGGGGCTTCTCCAGGCTCTTGGCAGCATGGAAATTCTCAGTGCTGCTGGGAGATCCCAGCCCTGGCCGATTCCCAGGGCCTGGCACCTGTGCCAGGGCAGGCACAGGCGTGTAGCAGAGATAAGCAGCTTCTGGCCCTGGCTCTGGCTCCAGCTCCCTCAGCCCCAAGGAGGAAGAGCCAGACAGGCCTGGGGGCCACAGAGCCTCCGTTTGATGGCGTGAGTTAGAAGACTCTGGGAAAACACTGCGCTGCTGCTGGTGAGGACGAGGGTGGTGATTGAAGATGATGGTGAGGACGAAGATGATGGTGAGGATGGTGAGGATGAGATGATGCCTGGGGGGGGTCTCTGGCAGAAATCCGGGTGGGGGTGGAGCCAAGACACAGGACGCAGGACTCCTCCTCCCCAGACTCAGACCAGCCCCTGCACCTCCTCGCTCTGCGGTTCTGAATGAGTGGTGCCGTCCTGCCGAGGACCGCACTTCCTGCCCAGGACCTCACTTCCTGCCGAGGACCGCACTTCCTGCCGAGGACCGCACTTCCTGCCGAGGACCTCACTTCCTGCGGACGACCTCACGTCCTGCGGAGGACCGCACTTCCTGCCCAGGACCTCACTTCCTGCCGAGGACCGCACTTCCTGCCGAGGACCGCACTTCCTGC
>NW_016107870.1:319612-326832 GCF_001604975.1 Cebus imitator
TCCTGCCCAGGACCGCACTTCCTGTGGAGGACCGCACTTCCTGCGGAGGACCGCACTTCCTGCCCAGGACCGCAGTTCCTGCGGAGGACCACACTTCCTGCAGAGGACTGTACTTCCTGCCCAGGACTGCACTTCCTGCGGAGGACCGCACTTCCTGCGGAGGATTGCACTTCCTGCGGAGGATTGCACTTCCTGCCGAGGACTGCGCTTCCTGCCAATGACCTCACTTCCTGCCGAGGACAGCGCCTCCTGCCAATGACCTCACTTCCTGCCGAGGACCACGCCTCCTGCCAGTGACCTCACTTCCTGCCGAGGACCACGCCTCCTGAGGAGGACCGCACTTCCTGCCGAGAACTGCCCTTCCGGCTTCCAGGGCCTGGGACCCACGCGAGTCAGGGCGTTGGGCTTCCCCTCCCAGCTCCTCTCCGACTTTGCCTCTGTTTCTCTCGCTGCCGCCCTGCGTGGGCCCATGAGAGGCCTGGGAGCTGGGAGGCCCTCCCGTGCCAGGGCCGCCACCCTTGTGGGTGGAGCTGCGCCTCCAGGCTGTCCCGGGAGCGCAGGGCCCGGCCACCGGCAGGAACAGCTGCGTTACCGGGGGGACCCCGTGTGTCATTTGAAACCTGCCCCGCTCCCGGCAAGACTGGGCGCGTCTACAAAGCAAGACAGACTGGGTGTAAGCCGGGCCCGTTCTGGGGAAATGGCCGGAGGCTGGGCTCTCAGGCTCAGCCCGGCCCAGGCCGAGCCTCTGTGTCCCAGATTCCTGCCAGCAAAGAGAAATGGGAGCGTGCTGGGCCCGGGGATGAGGAAACGCCTCCACAGGCGATTCCAGGTGGAGCGGTGGGTGGAGCGTCTCACCGAGGACCCTGGAGGAGCCCCAGCACCCGGCCACCCCACCTCACACTGTCTCCCACCTTCCCAGGCAGGACACAGATGGACGGGCCAGTTCCCGTGGGACCTCGGTGCTGCCTCTCTGGGGCCTGGGGCCAGCACCTCGGTCCTGCTGCCTGTCAGGGCCCCCATGGTGGGGTTGGCGTCACCCTGTGTCACAGCCCCCGCTGCTCCTCAGAGTCTCCACCTGCTCGTCACCGGAGGACCCCCCACACACCTGGCCGCCGCATCACCACAGACACCGGCTCCTGCCTCTTTCCCCCACTGTGGCCACCGACCTCCAGCCGCTGACCTCCGCTTCCTGGCTCAGCCCCGTCCCTGCTGGCACCCAGGGGACCTAGTGTCCAGGAGGCAGCACTGACCCAGGTTGAGCTCCTCAAACTTCGGGGAGGGAAAGGCTGGTTCCATGGGGATGGGGGCTCCTGTGGCTGCTCAGGGCCCTTCCAGACCTCGCCTTGGGCTCCTCTTCACCTGGCTGTGTGTCTGTGGCCTTTGAAACATCCTTTGTAGCCAGGCACAGTAGCACACGTAGTCACAGCTACGCAGGAGGCTGACGCAGGAGATCACTGGAGCCCAAGCCTGGGCAACACAGCAAGACCCCATCTCAAAAAATAAATAAATAGAAAGATAAATAAAATAGCCTCTGTAACAAATCCGTAAACGTGTTTCCAGGAATTCTGTGAGATGCTCTCGAAAGTTAATGGATCCCATAGAGAGGGTTGTGGGAACCCCGACTTAAAGCCGGCCGGCCAGAAGTCACAGAGGCCTGAACTTGAGACGGTGTCTGAAGGGGGAGCAATCTCGAGGACTGACCCTGGATCCATGGGATCTGATGCTGCCTCAGGCAGGTGGAGTCGGGATTGAACTGGAGGACGCCCGTGCTGCACCACAGAGCTGATCGCCAGCTCGCTGGAGGGGAGAACTCTCTGCCTCCGCTGTGGTCACAGAGGCCCTCCCTGTTGATTGTTGTCACGTTGTCACCATGAGAGCAGAGAAAAGGCACCATCCGGCCAGGCGAGGTGGCTCACGCCTGTAATCCCAGCACTTTGGGAGGCCGAGGTGGGCAGATCACCTGAGGTCAGGAGTTCGAGACCAGCCTGACCAACATGGAGAAACCCTGTCCCTACTAAAAATACAAAAAAATAGCCAGGCATGATGGAGCATGCCCGTAATCCAAGCTACTCGGGAGGCTGAGGCAGGAGAATCACTTGAGCCTGGGCGGCGGAGGTTGCAGTGAGCTGAGATTGCGCCACTGCACTCCAGCCTGGGCGACAGGGTGAGACTCTGTCTCAAAACAAACAAACAACAAGAAAAAGCTGCCCTGAAAACATGAGTTTTGGGTATTGGGACTCTGTGTTTCCCTAAAACCAGCTTCCCTGTGTGTTCTGCAGGGGCAGCCCACAGGCAGTGTGGCAGAGCCTGTGTTGTGGACTGGGGTCCATGGGGGCTTGTCAGCACCTCGCAGATGGAAGGGGCCGTGAACAGCCACCCCTCCTCCGCATGCAGGGCCAAGCAGGGACCACAGGAGCCCACCCCCATGAGAGCCACTGGACTCCATGAAGCTAGGGCTGGCTCCCAGCCAAGGACGGAGGCCCAAGGACGAGGCTGTGCCCTCCAGTGACCCAGCTGCTCCCTCACACAAAGCCTGCGGTCTGGAAGCAGCTTGGGCCCCCCACGCACACTATTCTGTGAAAGGTGATGATTCTGGGCACAGGAGAGAGAGGCTGGCGTGAAGAGGGGGCAGCAGGGGGGCGAGCCACGGCCATGCTCACAGGGGCTTCCAGGAGCAGAGGGGGCTCCCCAGGAAGGGAGGGCTGGAGAAAGCCAGGGGCCCTGCGGCGAGGCCGGAGCCTGGCCTTCTTGGTGTGGGCGGTGGGCAGGCCCCATCCCCTTCCATGTCCCCACCCACGCCAGGTCCCCGTGGTGCCCGTGGCTGAGGCCCTGCACTGAGAGCCTCTGCCTGGGGTCTCCAGGGTCTCCTGGGTGATTCCCATGGTCATGCCTGTACAGTCACCCCAGCCCGCAGGGGCCCTCGGCACAGGCTCTGCCCCCAGCCACTCTGGAGCTGCAAGGGGGAAAGCCCCTCCCCATGGACCTCCCCAACTGGGGTGGGCTGGCACGTGGCTTTGCCGGGAGAAATAAAGGCCCTGGGTGTAGACACAGCAGCAGCGCTGGCAGGCCCACCGTAGCGCCCCTGGACAACCGCTGGGACCGAGGACCTGGGTTCCCCTGAAATCCCTCCTTGCGGGGTGGGGACACAGGGAGCCCCCATTCAGCTTATCTGGGGAGCTCGGTTCTTTGGCCCTTGGTCTGGGCTGACAGCTGGGGACACCCAGGGCTCTCCAGTTCAGAGCACCAGGTAGGGATGCTCCCGGAGGGGGCATCAGCAAACAGCCACGGTCGCAGCTTCACCTCTGCACACCCAGACAAGAAAAAGAGGTAAAGTTTTCCATCCCACGGTTGGCTTTGCTGAGACGTGTGTAAATAAATGAGCTTTGCGGAGCGGAAGGTTGATACATCTGGAGTGTGGGGTCTCCTCCAGCACCCGGAGTGCACGCCTCCACCCCGCTGCCACCTCCCCTGTTCTGCGAGGAAAGCTCATTCATCTTTCAACACCTCCTCCCTGGCGAGACCCTCCAGGCCCATCCCCCACCCCGAATGGCCTGTGCGTGTTTCCATAGCAACCTGCACGTGCCTTCATCGGTCACATTTCATGAGGCCGCGAGCTCTTTGAAGGCCTGGCCTTGCCTTGAATCGTTCACGGGGTGCAGAGTGGATGGGGGAACCATGACCCTAAGCCAGTCTGGGGGGCAGGTGAGCAAGCCCCTCCCCCCGCCGTTCTCTGGACCATCGCTCATTCTCCTGACGCGTCTTCCTGTCATTTGATAGACAGCGAAGCCAAGGCCCAGAGAGGTGGGGACCCTCCCCTTCAGCAGCAGGGAGGGGGGTCATGTTGGCCCAAGACAGCACCCCTGCCTGGGGAGCGGCATAGGAGACGGAGCTCTGCAGACAAGAAAGGCCAGCTGCCCCCTGCATACCAGGGTGCTGGGCAGCCCTGCTTCCTCAGAACAAAGACTCCACCTGCAGAAGCAACCTGGACCTCCCCCTGCTCTGAACCCCGGACCGGCCTCAGGTCGGTCTCAAGGCCTGGAGGCAGGGCCAAGTGTCCGCTCCCTCCTGGATGGAACCCCAGGGGCTGAGGATAATGGGGGCGTGGGGAGGGTTTCTGAGCAACCCCCTCCGAGCAGAGCAGCAGCATCCAGCCTCCCAGCACCAGTGACAATTCCGGAGCAGCTTGTTTCCCCCGCCTGGCAGGTGCCTCCCTCTCAATGGCAAGGCATCCTGGCTGCCCTCGTCTACCTTGTAAATACCTAGGCCATTGCCGGGAAGCTGAGCTGGCCCTGGGTGAGCGGACATCAGCGAAGGGTCAGCCCCGGGCTGGGCATGTGATGGCACAGCTGTGGTCCAGCCTGGGGGCTCCAGTTGCTGCTGAGTGATTGCAGTGTGGCAGTCGAAAAAGCCTGGCCCTTGGCATCAAGCCGTTCCTTCCCCAGAGGCATCTGAGTAACTAATATTCTTTCAGATACATGCAGGCACTATGCTTCCATTTTCAATAGTGAAATTATTATTTCTGATGCCAATTTCTCCCCCCACAGACATTGCTGGAATTTCTCTGCATGAGCAAATAAGGGATGGAGACCGGGCCTGGCCCGTCTCTATCGCTCTGTGCATGCATGCATGCATTCATTCATTCATCAAACTGCCACTCCTCTCCCAGCACCTTCCAGCCAACATTGACAAAGTGCAGTGGGGAGAGCCGTGCCATGAGGATATCTCCTGGGTGGGCTGTGGGGTCACGGGGCTCTGACCCAGAGCTGCACGCTTGGAGTCGGGGACATAGGTTGTTAGGAACTGAAGTGGGGAGTGGGGGGCTTGCTCCACTCCTGGACGTCCCCTGCGGGACAGAGCTATCCAAGGTGCTGACCTCAACTGTTCCTGGGGATGAGCAGTTCTGGGGTCACCCAGGGAAGTGGGGGGACAGTCTGAGGGGGAAGACGAGGGACGTGGAGAAGGGGGTGCATGCACACAAAACAGTAACTCCAGGCTCCAACACCACCCCCCACCTTGTGCTCCGTGACCCCCATTCACGCCTGCACTGTGCTGTGTCCACACCATGATTTGCTCACAGCTGGCCCTGAACGCGGCTCTGCTGGTGGACGCCCTACGTTATTCCAGCTCCAATTTTCAGAGAAAAGGAGGGGCCTTTCTTCAGCTGCTCAAAAACCAAAACTCGAACCCACAGGTCCAGCAGCCCCTCGGACTCCTGCATGTCGTCTATGACCTGTTCACTTGACTGTGCTGGAGGCGGAGGGGCGGGGGGAGGTTGGCCTACAACCAGGCCCGAGGGTCCAACCGTGAAGGTGATGGCCGTGGCGCCCCGTCTGGAGTGGGCTGTGGTGACGCTGGCTGCAGTCGGGGAGGCATAGCCAGGGCTGGGCACTCCGTGGTGCTGGTGGGAGCTGTAACGGGGGAAGCCCCCCCGCTTCCGAGTTGACAGCGTGGGGCCCCAGCTGTGGCTGCAGACCCCAGCATCTGTGCATTCTTGGGGGCCCAGCAGCTCCCTGCTCCCACTGCCTGGCCTCTCCCTGCTCCCAGTGCCCGCTCTGATTTCAGAGTGAAGTTGAGGTTGAGCCCAGGCCCTGTCGCAGCCTAGCTGGGTGTGCTCATGCTTGGGGTGGCCCCTTCAGACTTCAGGCTTGTCAGACACTGATGAGCATGGGACAGAGGCTGAGTGGGGCTAACAGTGCTCAGCGCCAGCCTGCAGGCAGCCTTCAGCACAACACCGTGGGCACTGTGGATAGCAGGTTAATGGTGGCAGGGGGCAGATGGCTCCTGGGCAGAAAGCAGGGGGTCCCAGTGGAGCCCTGCTTTCAGGCCAGGGACAGCCAGAGGCCTGGGGGCCAGGCTGCCAGTTCCGAGGACCAGAGTGAGAACTTGTGATGCTTTTTCTGGGCCCACCTATGGTCACCCATGGACCAACCAGTATGCACTCTGAAGCCCGTAAAAACCCCAGACTAGGCTGGGTGGGGTGGCTCACGCCTGTAATCCCAGCACCTTGGGAGGCTGAGATGGGCAGATTATCTGAGGTTAGGAGTTTGAGACCAGCCTGGCCAACATGGTGAAACCCTGTCTCTACTAAAAATGCAAAAATTAGTCAGGTGTGGTCGTGTAGGCCTGTAATCCCAGCTGCTAGGGAGGCTGAGGCAGGAGAATCGCTTAAACTCGGGAGGCAGAGGTTACAGTGAGCCGAGATTGTGCCACTGCACTCCAGCCTGGGCAACAAGAGCAAAACTCCATCTCAAAAGCAAAAAAAGAGAAACCAGACTCAGCCAGACTCCAGACAACGGACGCCCCTCTTGCGGAGATAAGCGACCCACTGCTGGTGTCCTCTGAGTTGTTCCCTAAAGCTCCCCTTGACCTGGCTCACCCTCCAGTGTCCACGTACCTCATTCCTCCCAGTGCCAGACAAGAGCTCTGGCCGGAAAAGCAGGGCTGAAAGAGCTGTGACACAAACAGCGCTGAACACGCCCCCTGCTCGCCAGGCTGTGGGCGACAAGAGGGTGAGGAGAGAGGAGGGGAAGAGCTGCAGCCCTCGGGGAGCCCAGACCTAGGAGCTCCCTGAGCCAGGGCTGGGGCGCTCTCTGGGGCTCTGCAGTTCCTGGCACCTCCAAGCTTCCGGGCACCACCGTGTTCCCTGGTGCCGGCGTGGAAGCCGCTTGTGGTCCGCCTGGTCCAGCCCAGCCTCGCGGAGGCGCGTGTGGAGCCGCCCACCCTGCTGTGCCTGGCTGTGGGCAGCGGCAGGACCCCACGATCACTCGCTCTCACACACCCCTCGCGGCTCCGCGCCCGGCTCGCCCTCAGCAGGGGTGGGATCCAGGCCGCTAGCAGGAGCCGGGCGAGGCCTGCCGGGCCGAGTGGGTGGGACGAGCCCAGCGGACCCCAGCAAACCTCAGCAAAGGTGCCCCCGGCCACAGAGGCTTCTGGCAGGAAAAGTGACACCCCAAGGATAGCGTGACGAAGGAAAAAGTTTTCCAGCAGAGGCGGGAGGGAGGCGCCGGAAGGTGGAGGGTTCCAATCCTCCCGCCCAAAGGCCCAGGCCTGGGTGTTGCCCCATGTGGCACCCAGAAGGCCTGTGAAGCCCTACAATGTGTGCCTTCTCCCCGAGAGGACATCATTCAACTGCCCAGATGAGCTTCCTCACCTCCTCCAGCCCCCTCGGCCTCCTAGCCCCGCCCCCTCGGCCTCCCAGACCCGCCCCCTCGGCCTCCCAG
>NW_016107870.1:327268-335700 GCF_001604975.1 Cebus imitator
CCCGCCCCCTCGGCCTCCTAGCCCCGCCCCCTCGGCCTCCCAGACCCGCCCCCTCGGCCTCCGGAACCTGCTCCTTCACCTCCGCGGGGTGCCCAGCCCTGCTCGGGCGTCGCCCGGCCTGTGCGCAGAGCTCTACCTTCTGGGAGAAGGAGGTTAAGGCAGGAGCCCATGCGAACGGTCTGGTGGCCGCTGGATGTGAGATGCCATTCTCACGGATGCCCAGAGCTAGGGTCAACGTCCTGTGAGTCTGCGGTCCCCCAAGTCCCCTGGGGTCCCCTGACTTCCGTC
Source organism: Cebus imitator (assembly GCF_001604975.1). Taxonomy (NCBI): domain Eukaryota; kingdom Metazoa; phylum Chordata; class Mammalia; order Primates; family Cebidae; genus Cebus; species Cebus imitator. The sequence goes on from NW_016107870.1 coordinate 327,557, forward strand.
AGAGGAGGAAGAAAAACAGGGAGGCGCAGACCTGAGCCCAGGATCCGCGGTCGGGCCCCGCCCTCCCCCAGGGCCGCTTCGCTGGAGAACCGCTGTCCCGCCTCGGCCGCCAGGCGCTGCCCTCCCCCGGGGTGACTGGGGCCTGCGCCCTTCCTCCCGCTCCAGGCTGGTGGCCGGGCCGGGCTCGGGGGGTCTCCGAGGCCACTCCTGCCTCTTCTCGAGTCGGGGCGTGGGGGGAGCCCTTCCCAGACAGAGAGGGCGTGGGGGCCTCAGGACTGCGGGGCTGATCGCGCTCCCTCCAGGGCACCTGGCCTGTCCGGAGGGGCCGATTCTCCCCGACCTGGGACCCCGAGGCCCAGGACGTGGGTGTCCCCTCTGCCAAGCCTGCCTGGGCTCCGCACTGTTCCCCTGAAATCGGTTCCGGTCGGGAGCACTCCGTGGCAGGGCGGCCTCCCCACTCGCCGCTGGGTGCTCAGCCCTCCCTCTGCCTCGGGCGCGGTTAACCGCGGGCTGGAGGGAGCCCCGGACCCCAGCCCGAGCCCCGCGCGGAGCCGAGAGGCGGGACCCGGGGCGGGAGCCAGACGCTGTCCCTGCAGCACCACCTGCTGGGCGGCGCTGGGAGCTCGCGGCACCCGCGGGGCTGGGGGCTGCAGCTGGGCAGTGGGGACCCCGCTCACGCGCCAGGTTGTGAACCCTGACTCTGCCATTTGGCCCTGACCATGGTCTCCTCGTCTGTGAAATGGGGTCACCAGCACACCCCCAGGTGTGAGGACCCCGTCCAGGTCCCTGCTGGGGAGGGTGCAGATGCAGAGAGCTGGGGTGGGGTGGAAAGAGGGGGTGATAAACCAGAGAAGGGGGTCCTTCTGTCCTTCTCAAGAAAGGGTGGTCCCTCCGGGGACCCAGACTCTTTCATGGTTGGCACAACCTCCAGTGGTCCTGGCCCTGCAGCCCCTGGGACTGGGGCGAGCTCCTTGTGGTGGCATCAGGGACGAGGACCTGGGCAGGACCAGGAATATCCCCGCCCATTTTGCCCCCAGAGAGGTCTTGGCTGACCGGCTGATGCACTTGGTAATCTCCCCAATCCCTGGGCCATGAGGGGTTCCGAGGCCCCCTAGACCTACAGGTGTGCCCCTGGCAGCCAGACCCTGGACACCGCCCCACATCCCTGGGGGGCTATCACCCAGCCCCACCCCTACCCCAGTCAGGTCTCCCCTCCCTTGGCTCAGTCCCCCGCTTTCCGTTAGGGCTGGGGCTGTGCCCCTGTAGGTTTCCCCTGGCCAAGGGCAGCCCTGGTCCCCAGACGCCCAGAAGAGCCCCAGGAACCCTTCCTCCTGGTCCTGGCAGCAAGCAGGCAAGGGGCAGGGCTCTTCCCCACCTGACTGGCCTTCAGGTTTCCACAGCACCACCTGCCCCAGCTGTCGGCTGAATTTCTTTTTTTTCCTTTTTTTTTTAGATGGAGTTTGCCCATTGCCCAGGTTGGAGTGCAGTGGCGCAATCTCAGCTCACTGGAACCTCTGCCTCCCCAGGCTCGAGCAATTCTCCTGCTTCAGCCTCCTGAGTAGCTGGGATTACAGGCATGCTCCACCACGCCCGGCTAATTTTTTGTATTTTTAGTCAAGACGAGGATTCACGATGTTGGTCAGGAACTCCTAACATCAAGTGATCTGCCCGCCTCGGTCTCCCAAAGTTCTGGGATTATGAGCGTGAGCCACTGCACCCGACCTGAATATTTTTTTAAAGGCACAAAAAATATTTACCATTTCTTGCCTCCAGAACCTGAAGAAAATAAAATTCACTTTCTCATTCTCAGCAGCCAAACGGCCCCTTCAGATCCATTTGCCAAGGTCACGGCCAGCCCCACCCCCAACAGTTTTCCACGGTGCATGGCTGGGGGTGTCTGATCAGACACCATCGGTTCCTGCCCGGCTGGGGGAGATTTCGGTTCCCACCACACAGGCAAGCTGATCTCCAGCCACTTCTGCTCACTTCTTTCTTAGTGTGCTGTGTTTACTTAGCAGTAAAACCATTGACTTATTTGTCTGTGTTTTTTAAATTACAAAAATAATGCATGACGCCTGTAACCATCTCAAATGAAGAGTTACCCAGGGAGCTAGAACGAGAAAGTCTCTGTCTCACACCTCACCCTGCGCCACCTGCTGGGGTTGTGGGTGGGAAACGTGCTCTGCCAGGATCACTCAGGGGATCGGGGTGCAGAGAGAGCTCGGGGATAGGGCTGAGTCGTCAGCGGGCCCCACCGACCACCTGGGCACCCGTCCGAGCCTCAGCGCCCCTGCAGCGCTGGCCCCGAGTCAGACTCCCGGCGGCCTGGAGCTGGGGAGCATGGCTCCCCAGGATTGTCAGGGCTCTTTGGGAGCGGGAACACAAAAGCCTAGGAAAGCTCACTGGAGCCTCATCCTCGTGGCCACTACAGGCAGGGCCCACAGCTTGACAGTACCACCGAGGCTGCAGCCCCGAGCCCCCGCCAGCAGCCAAGCACCCCAGACTCACAGATGCCACATCATAGGCGCCACCATGGAGAGGAGGCCTGTTTCCAGGGCACCCTCTACCCCCAACGCCAGCCTCACCCCCACTCCTGTTGTCACCTCCACCCCCCACCATCCATCCCTACACTCTCAGTGGCTCTCAGTGGTGGCCACATCAAGAATAAACCCACTGGGTCTCCGGGACACCCCACAACAGGTGGAATTCTGAGAGGTGGGTTGAGTGGGCATTCAGGGGCTGAACATGTATGGGTGAAGGCTCAGGGACAGGGAGATAGAGGCAGCCGTGTGTGGGACAAGGATATCACCATGATTAGGCTTTGGGGCAAACATGCAGTAACAGGGCCAGCACCACCTCCTGCCCGAACAACAGCACACAGAATGTACGGAGCCACCGTTCAGAGACCCTGGATGTCTGCAGCAGAGACCCGCAGGCCCGGAGGATGAGGCCTCCAGCCAAGGCAGCTTCTTCCTGGTGCAGTCCTGAGTGGAAGGGGCCGAGGTGCGAGTGTGGGGAGGCCCAGGCGCTTGGTAGGGAGAGAGAGGAGGGAGCTCCACAGACAGGGGCCTCTGAGCCTCTGGGACCTGCTCTGCGCGCCCTGGGCGGAAGTGGCCCAGGCCAGGAGTCAGAAGGAGTCAGAAGGAGCAGCGCCCCGTTCCCATAGGGCCAGGAGAGGGCCATGTCCCCAGCCAGCCTGGAAACCTCAAAATCTACAGCATGGTCAACATGGTGAAACCCCATCTCTACTAAAAATACAAAAAATTAGCTGGGCATGGTGGCAAGTGCCTGTAATCCCAGCTACTTGGGAGGCTGAGGCAGGAGAATCACTTGAACCCAAGAAGTGGACATTGGAGTGAGCTGAGGTCACGCCACCGCACTCCAGCCTGGGTGACAGAGCGAGACTCCGTCTCAAAAAACAAAGTTATCAGAGCTGTGTTTAATGCATGCAAAAAGTTCAGGAGAGGCATGGGAAATGAAGAAAAGAGCCACATATAACTTCTCAGGATGAAAACCCAGGCACCTGAGGCACGAGTGCACTGCGTAGGATGGATGTCAGACAGATCCTGCAGAAGAAAAGATTGGGGAAGCTGCAGATGTTAGCAGTGGAAACTATCCACAGTGAAACACGGGGAAAAAAGAATATTTAAGAAATTAAAAGAACATCAGTGACCAGTGAGACACTTAAAGTGGACAAATGTATATGTAATTGCTGCTGTTCCCTGAGGAGGAGAGACAGAAAAAAAATTTTGAAAAAAAAATGTCCCAAAATATTCCAAATTTTGTGGAAACAACAAGCCCACAAAGCCAATTTGAACAATCCCAAGCACGAGACATGCGTGACTACAACCCCGCAAAGACGCCTCATCATTAAATTGTTCAAACTCAGTGAAAAAGAGAAATCTGGCAAAATGAGGAAAGCCACCAGGAAAAAAAAAGACACGTTAGACAGAGAAGAATAAAGGACAACAACAGGCGTCTCCTCAGAAACGACGTGAGCAGCAAGTTTTAGAGCAACAGCCTTAAAAGCTCATCTAGAATTCTATACCCAGCAAAAATATCCTGCACAAACAAAGACAAGCCTTCAAGTCTGGGCTCAATGTGGGGAGTTGAAAAGACCATCAGGACAATGCTTACAATGAGGGAAAAATGGGAAAACCCCAAAATTAGCACCTTTCTTGAATCTATCAGAAAGCTCAGTTTTCCGCCAACCACTCATTCCAAATCTGTGGAGATGCAGGGACCAGCCTCCGGAGACGAGACATGGGACCCGAGCCTTTGGTTGCCTAGGCACACACTGCTGGATGCCACATAAGCCAGGAAGAAGGTTTGGCTAAACATTTGCGCATTCTAAAGTCGGAGTGAGGTCAGTCTGACCCTGTGAAGTTCCTTGGGGATGAAGACGTGGGTGTGGAGGGTCCTCCTTTTGCACAGTCCACTAGGTGCTCACAGGAAAGGTCAGGGAAAATTACGAGAAATCTTCCCTCTGGTGCTAGTGGGCGAGGGGAATGGCAGCCACTGCCAAATGGCACTGGCACCACCTCCTCCTGTGAAGCTTGAGATTCACTCGCAGAGGGACGAGCACAGAAACTGTCACCCCAGGACACTTGCAGGAAGACACCAATTGAGGGAGAGGAACCGAGAAGGGAAGAGCTCTGCCCCTGGGAACGGGAAGGAAAACGCTGGCCCAGCTCTGTGGCTACAAAGGAGCCTGCACACTTGCGAAGGCCACACCCCTGATACCGGATGACACAGTGGTGGCCTCAGATGGAGGCAGAGAAAATTCTCCACCCATTCACACCAGATTCACAAGGGTTCAATAAGAATGAAACTGGAAGGGTGGGAAGAGAAACCTTCTCCCTAGGCGTGAAACCTGGAAAAGACACAAAGCCAAGGAGAAGACATTGAGAATACACCTGACAGGTGGCCTGTACCCTAAACACAGGAGGTAACCATGGCAACAACGTCAAACCAAGTCCAAGTCCTGACATGATTAACAAACCTCCACACCAAGGACCTAGAGGAGGAAGGGCAGGCCATCACCAAGCATAAAGCCACTCACGGCAGTATCTACGGTCCTGCACAAAACACAAGAACAGACACACGCCCAAGAGGCAAAATGAGAATCAAAACCAGAATTGGGTATGACACTGATATTGGGACTATCAGGCAGGGAACTTAAATAACCTCGAATGATGCGTTAAGGGATCTAACGGCAAAGGTAGATAATGTATAAGATGAGATGAGCCATTTCAGCAGAGACGGAAACTGTAAGAAAGAACCAGATGGAAAAACCTCAAACCAAAACCCCAGCTACAGAGACGAAAAACGCCCTTGATGGGGCAGTAGACTCAACACAGTGCAGGAAAGTGTCAGTGAATGTGAAGAGAGATCAATACCCAATAACCAACACACGCACACACACACATGCACACACGCACACACATGCACACACGCATTTGCACACGCACACACATGCACACACACATATGCACGCACACGCACACGTGCACAGACACGTATGCACACGTGCACACACATGCACACAAATGCACACACAAATGCACACACATGCAGACACACATGCACACACACATATGCACACACATGCACATGTGTACACAGTGGGGAGGGGAAGGCAGAGCATCCAAGATCAGAAGGAAAAGAGAAAATGGGGAAGAGCTGTGGGTCTCCATACGCAAGCCTGTAGCCTGAAAGTCTGAAGTCCTGCTCGCCCCAGCTGATGTCTGCCACCCCCCACCTGCGTTCACCATGGTCCCTGATCACCCCGCAGCAGAGCTTCCCCAGACAAGCCCCTCACCCCACCCTGCCACCTTTACTGTTCTATGATAATGTAAATACCTCTCACCGAACCCTGCCACTGCAACTGAACTTACTCTGCAACACCCCCGCCCCCCCCAAAAACTACCCAAACCTATAAAACCAACTCCTATCCCACTGCCCTTTGCTAATGCCCACCTGCACCCAGGTGCATAAACAGCCGTGTTGCTCACACAAAGCCTGTCTGGAAGGTCTCTTCATTCAAAGACTCGTTTTTCAATAAAAGCTATTTGGAGAAATAAGGGCTGTATCTTTTTCAAAACTAATGACAAATACTAAGCCACAACTCTAAGAAACTTAACACTAAGTAAGGCAAGTACCAAAAATAACCGTCCCAGGCATATCAAATTCAAACTTTTGAGAACTAAAGGCGCCCAGGTGTGGTGGCTCACGCCTGTAGTCCCAGCACTTTGGGAGGCTGAGGAGGGCAGATCACTTGAGGTCAGGAGTTCAAGGCCAGCCTGGCCAACATGGTGAAACCCTGTCTACTAAAAATACAAAAATTAGCCAGATGTGATGGTACACGCCTGTAGTCCCAGCTACTCAGGAGACTGAGGCATGAGAATTACTTGAACCAAAGGGACAGAGGCTGCAGTGAGCCAAGATTACACCACTGCACTCCAGCCTGGGCGACGGAGCCAGACTGCATCAGAAAGAAAAGAGAAAAAGAGAGAAGAGATGAGAAGAGACACAGAGATAGAGAAATGAGAGTTTGGGCCCAGGGGTCCACTGCTCCCAGATCTTGGAGACCAGCAGTGGCCCCAATGCCTGGATGGGACGCTCTCACTTCTATTGAGTCGCAAATCTGGGGGCAGGGCAGGTGGGGCATGGCAGTGACAGTCAAGTACATCACGTGTCATTCAGGTAGGGGCTCGGGAATTTCTTGTGTCTATTTCTACAATTTCTTGTCTCCACACCAGCCAGGAGGGGCTCACAGAACCCTGGAGAGTTGGACCCTTTAGGACCTGGGACTTTTCTCAATTAATCCAATAAAAGACACGCCCCCCCACCCCCGCCCCAAAAAAAAAAAAAAAAAAACAGGAGAAAAGAAACTGAGCCAAACGGAACAAATAGAAGGTAGCCAGCGAGATGCTGGAGCTTTCAATCCAACCACATCAGTAATCACTGTAAATGGAGCGAACTAGAAGCACCAGTTAGAAATGAAGAGATTGTTGGACGGGATTTCAGAAAACAATATCTAACTACGGCACGTGGAAAGAAGTCACTTGCAGCATCAGAACAAAGATAGGTCAAAAGCTGAAAGACGGGAAAAGGTAACGACATAAACAGTAAGACGGGAAAAGGTAACGACATAAACAGTAACCCAAAGAAGCCTGGTGTGACTCTTCACATCAGAATAAGCAGGCTTCATCAGGGATGGAGAGGAGCATCTGCCTCGTGATACAAAAGCTCACTTCTCCAGGAACAGATAACCATCCTAAGTGCGTACGCGGCTAGTAAGAGAGTCTCCAGATACGTGAAGTAAACGCTGATAGAATTAAATGGAAAAACAGGAAGTCCGCAGCTGTAATTGGAGATGTCAGCACTCCTACAGCAGTAATTGAGGGGGCAGTTAGGTAGAAAATCAGTAACAATACAGGCGACCTGAACAACCTCAACCAAGTGGAGCTAACGGACATTTATAAAACACAGCACACAGAGACACCCAGCAGCACCTTCCTCTGAAGCACACACGGGCTTTCACCAAGATAGCCCGTATTCTGGTCACAGACAAACTTTAAAATGTTGAAGACTAGAAATCATACAAAGTGTGATCTTAGAATGTAAGGACATTAAACTAGAATTAAATAACAGGATATGTGTGAGGTCTTACAAACATTTGGAAATTAAATAGCACACTGTAAAATAATCCATGAAAGAGGAAGTCTCAAGAAAAATTTTAACATATTTTGAACTGAAATGGAAATGTAAAGAATAACATCAAAATTTGTGGTAGGTAGGTAAAGCAGCACTTAGAGGAAAATTTATAGTATTAATTTATTATATTAGAAACAAAGAAATACTTAAAATAATTAACCCAAACTTCCACCTAAAGAAACTAAAGATGAAGAGAAAATTAAACCTAAAGTAAGTAGAAGGATTAGAGCAAAAATCAATGAAATTGAAAACAAAGTCAATCAAACCAAAATCTGGTTCTTTGAAAAAATAAAATTGATTAATCTGAGACAGACTGAGCAATAAAAGAAAGAAAGAAAGAAAAAGAAAAGAAAGAGAGAGAAAAAAAATAAAGGAAGGAAGGGAAAGAAAGAAAGAGAGAAAGGGAGAGGAAGGAAGGAAGGAAG